>NC_057808.1:193840540-193852427 GCF_018294505.1 Triticum aestivum | reverse complement strand
CGTCGCCCTCGGGCTCCGCGCGCCGCATCCGGCGACCTCGCCCCGCGCCCGGGTGGGCTTTGGCCCCCGACGAGCGCCTGCCCCATTCGCTGCGCCCGCTACACGCCCGCCACGCTAAGGCATGTGGGCCGCGGACCACAGGGGCCCCACCGGCCCCTTTTCTTAAAAAAAGATATAAAATTATATTTAATTAATTAGTTAACTTAATTAAAATGGTTTAATTAAGCTAATTACTTAGTTAGCCTAACTAATCCCTAATTAGTTACATGTGAGTATGACAGGGGGCCCACACCTTGTTGACCAGTCAAATGTTGACTGGTCAACTGGACCCCCTGGCCCACCTGTCAGCCACTGGGTGCACTTTTGTGTACCCTGTGCTGGGTGCCCATAGCGTTTTAATCATTATTTTAGATTTAATAATAATTTCAAAATATTGCTAAAACTTTAATAAATTATAGAAAATAATCCGTATCTCGGATGAAAAAGTTTTATACATGAAAGTTGCTCAGAACGACGAGACGAATCCGAATACGTGGTCCGTTCATCTATCACATTCCCCTAGCATAGCGAACCTGCAACCACCCCCTCCGTTCGATCCGTCTGAAAATGCCAAACTTCGGGAAAACATTCCCGGATGTTTTCCCCTTTGCCGGTATCGTGTAGCCCTGCGTTAGAACACCCCTAGTGCTGCTTGTTGCCTTGTCATGCTTAGTATTGCACTTGTTTGCTCTGTATTTACTGTTTCTTCCCCCTCTTCTTCTCCGGTAGACCCCGAGACCGT
The DNA here is from genome assembly GCF_018294505.1 of Triticum aestivum. Lineage (NCBI taxonomy): Eukaryota > Viridiplantae > Streptophyta > Magnoliopsida > Poales > Poaceae > Triticum > Triticum aestivum. Next base: position 193,851,646 of record NC_057808.1, on the reverse strand, counting down.
TGCTGATGCCACTGTGATTGACTACGTCGACGACGACCCTTCTTCCCTTTCAGCGGAGCTTCCAGGAAAGCCCCCCCTTTGATCATCCCGATATCGCCCATTCCATTCTCTCATGCTTGCATTAGATTTTGCTACTGTTATTGTTTGCTCCTATTCTGATGCATAGCCTGCTTTTGTAACCTGCTTATTGTTACCTTACCTGCTTATCCTAAACTGCTTAGTATAGGTTGGTTAGTGATTCATCAGTGACGCCCACCTTGACCTTGTTGCCCCTGCTTCATCATCGACGACTTGAGCAACGTGATCGACGACCAGAGCCTGACACCTCACATCACATCACACCCCTTTTGTTCTTCAACTCTGTAGAGTTACCATCGAGTGTCGAGGGTGGTGTCGTGGGAGTAAGTTTGAAAGTAGAATAGGGGGTAGATAGGAGGAGGCAAGATCCTAGCTACGATGAGGTTGTGCATGCAAGACTTACGAGTTCAGGCCCTTCGCGAAGGAAGTAACAGCCCTACGTCTTGGTGCCCGGAGACTTGGTCGACTGGATTATGCGTGAAGTTACAGGGGGTGCGAACCCTTGTCCCAGTGGAGGGGGTGGCTTATATAGAGTGTGCTAGGACCCCAGCCAGCCCACGTTACAAAGGGTTCAATGTACATTAAGACAGGACATTATTGATAACGCCCGCAATAAAGAGGTATAAATGATCTTTAAGACTACAGAGTGAACGCCCGACCGTTGCCATCCTGAGTGATGTTAGGTCTTCTATACTCCGAGTGGTTTCTTGTATGGTCGAATGATTATATCTTGGTCGAATGGAATTGGGTTATCCGAGTGGAATTGTTGGTCAAGTGGGTTGCACTCTGAGGTGATTTCAGTCGGTAGACGCTGCTGTACTTCGAATGCCTTTAACTCTAGGGCAATGTCCTTGAGAATGGTCTCTAGGTCAGGCCTATTACCCTACCCTAGGTACATGTCATCGTCATTAGCCCCCGAATGGATCGAGGTCCGAGTAGAGAAAGGGTTGAAGATGGTTCCGACCTGATTTTTATGCTTCGGAGGCATTTTACCTGGGTCGGTGAACCATGCTGAAACTTCAACTTCATTTCTAATCGCCTCGATTCATTCAGAGTTTGTCGAGTGAACTTATACTGATAAGCTTCGAGTGTTGGAATGGTATGAAATCTTTGGCACGATTGGCTGCACTGTCGTTCCCGGATCTCACGGGATTTGAAATTTGGAGAAGTGCGCGGGATGGAGAGCGCCGCAATAAACGGAGCGGATTAGGCAGGGATGCCTCAATTCTTGCGCCACCTTTTTCACCACGTACCCAGCACGCGATTGCAGGATTTGACAGGATCGCTTGGGCCCATGAGTCAGCCACTCGGAACCGGGCCTATATAAGGCGTCAGGGTCGATGTATTTTGCACAGTGCGGCTCATTCACCTTCTTCCTCCTCTGCTTGTCCACCGCGTTCGCCTCCACCCTTGACGCCGCTGGCCCGCCTGTGCGCAGTCTGCTGCGATGGGAAAGGACAAGATAGCGGCCCTGGAGCGCACGAGGAAGGTGACGGCGAAGGCGAAGGGCAAGATGACGAGTTGGGGGGTCATCATCGAGGTCTGGACTGCCGCCCGGCTGGATCCAGGGCGACTGGATTCGGTGCACGATCCAGAAGGAAGATCTGGAGGATCTAGTCGAAGGGGGCTTGATTGCCCACGGATCTTGGAGGTTGCCGGGAAACGAGACTGAGCCACGGCCGCAGGAGGGTGAGTGTGTCCTCCTCGCGACTCATGTTGACCATGGTTTCTCTCTACCCCCTCATCCTTTTTTCCGGGGTTTCCTGAACTTTTTTTGGGGTCCAACTTCATCACTTTTCCCCCAACACCATCACGTATCTCGCTGCATTTGTTTCCATGTGTGAGAACTTCCTGGGTTGTCGACCGCATTGGGGCCTCTTCAAACACATCTTTACTTGTCGCTCTCAGTCTGTGAAAAAGGCAAATCCGAGTGATGAAAGGATGCACATGATCCAGATGTGCGGAGGTCTAGGGATTCAGATGAGGGGTAGGAGTACTTTTCCGCCTATGACCTTTCCCGATTCAGTTAGAGGGTGGCAGTCGACCTGGTTTTATTGTAAGGACCAACCGACCCCTGGTCAGTCTACTGACCTTCCTCCCTTCTCCATGGAGTGGGTCCAGCAACCCTCTTCCTTGAAAGTGACTCCAGCAGAGAAAGTAGAGGTGAACACGTTAGTTGAACGAGTAGTCCAATTAGTCCGTGATGGGATTACTGGCATGGATTTGCTGGAGGTATTTCTCAGTCGACGCATCCAGCCACTCCAGGACCGCGATCATCCTATGTGGATGTACTCGGGTATTGATGACACCGCTCGGATCCACCCGGAGGAAGTAACCGAGGAGACGGTGGCACAGTGGTTGCAAGGCATCACTAGAAACAAAGACAATCCCAGGGGGTCCAGGAGAGTTCCACCACTCGACGCCACCAATGAACCAGACAAGGTTTGACCTTTATTATCGAGTGTCTTTTTGCTCTAATTTGCGACTGCCTTTGAATCTGATTGGTGTCTGCCCAATTTCTGGCGTTGCAGATTTATACTGAAATGTACTCCATGCCGAATGGAGAGCAAGTCTAGGAGGGAGAGGCGAGCGGAGGTGAGAGTGCTGGCTATAAATCTGAGGACGAAAGTGACGATGACGACGACGACTCGAGCAGTGGCGAGGAAGTTGACTCACCGCCTCGCTCTGAAAGACGTTCCAAGCAGACGCACGACCCAGCAGGTGGACGCGGCAAGGCGGTTGCGTCGAGCATGCAGGTGCTGAAGCGCACTCGGACATCCACTCTCGAGCCGACGGAGAAGGCCCCAAAACAGCCCAAGGTTGCGCCCACAAAGACTCGGAAGGCCTTGCCAAAGATCAAAGTGGACGTCCCCGTTGCCTCTGCGTAAGTATTTTGCTTCATCACTTTGCTTTTGCGTCATTTGGGAACTTTTGTACTTCAGTTGACTCATTCTCAAGCTTGACCGAGAAAATTCTGAAACTTGCAGTGCTGCTACTTCTGGGACTTCCATTTACAAGGATGAAGATGATGAGGAAACTGAAGATGCGGCCACTTCCAAAGCAGGTATGACTTCTGCCATCTTGCCTTCATTTTGTCAATTGATTTATTAGTCGACTGAAGCCTTGCGGTCGAGTCTTTGCAGCGCCGCAGAATGTTATCGAACTTCCAAACGACGATGAAGATATGCCCCAGAAGCCTACGGGAAGGAGGGGCAGGACCTCGAGCAGGAGGGTGCCAGCCAGCAAGGTACCTCAGACGATGTCAGTGCTAGAACCAATGATCCAGTAGTTCGGGGACCTCAATCGAACTTCTGTTACTTTTGCTGATCCTGTGTCAACTGAACGTCCTTCGGTGTCGACTGTCCAAGTCCCTGCTTCGTCCGTGCAACTCTATGCCTCAGATCCCCAAGCTGCTGCGACTGTTCCACCTACTCAGCTTTTCGTCACCCATCATGTCCCGGAGGACCAGGTGAGTGCTGCCAAGGAAGCTATACGCCAGGCAGGCCTTATGATGGAGTAGATGAAGGTGGTGCACGAAGCTAGTCAAGTTGCTTATGAAGCCAGCTCAGCACTCCAGACCAACGTTCAGGTTAGCTGATTTTTGACTGATCTTTAGCTTGACGCTTGTTCTGTTAGGATATGGTACCTGAAAATTGCTTCTTTATTATCCATAAGATGTTCGTGGATGAATGTTTTGGAACCTTTAAAGTGCATCTATCCACCCACTGGGTGTTTCAACTTTTGCTGAGTAGTTTTTCCACTAGAGTCGACTAGGTTGCGTCGATTGTATCTTTGAACTAGTGGGAGCATGCAGAGTGCACCCACTGGGTGTAGTCCCCGAGACTACTGTTGAATGTATGATTCGGCAGTAGTCTTAGAACTCTTTTTGTTGTAACGAACTGAACTTGTATTTTATCGCTCGGAAGCAATCAAATCTTTGTTCCTGTCCACTGATTGTCCACTGACTGCAGAGATCTTGTGATCTCGGGGCTCAGTTTGCTGACTTGGAGCAGAAACAGATTTAGCTCAACCTTGATCTGGAACTGGCCAAGCAAAATCTGCAGAAGGCTAAGGATGAAGCAGCTGCTATGGGACGTAACTACTTGTCGACTGTTTGCTTTGTCGGCTTTACTTTTTGCCTTTTGAACCGAGTGACTCCACTCGAACAGATGTGTGTAGTGAAAACAGACAACTCCAAGCTCGACTGAAGAATGTTATTTCTTTAGAGAAAATGAAGCAGGCGCTAGAGCAGAAGGACCTTGACCTTGCCGCATCTCAGAAGACGGCGCAGGAAAAAACTGATCTTGCCGACAAGAAGCTGGCTTCAGTCGGCAAGATAGAAGAAGAAAATGCCAAACTGAAGACTGCCATCAGCAAAGCCAACAAGGAAGTCGTGCAGCTGAAAAAGGACAATGTGGCTCTGACCGACAAAGTTGGAGATCTCACTTGGAAGAGGGACGAGCTGGAGGTTTATCTGGGGGGACTTACCAAGAAGCTATTCCTTATGCTTGAAGGTACTTTCCATCGTCCAACTGATTTGTTTTTGCTGAATTGTCATATAGCCATTAACTCATCATTTCTCTGTGTGTGCAGAATTCTGTCAAAACTTCGAGGAAGAGACTGGGTGAATTGAAACGAGCTTGGACCCCATCAACTCCCCCGTTAAGGATGAAGCTGCCATGAACGTGCTCTGACTAGAATCTCGCCTTGCCAGTGCCATGGACTTTCTCGCACGATTGAAGGTGACGGTGTCGCGGATCGACACGGCGCTCTGGCCAAGGGAGACATTCCAAAATGACCTCGAGTCTCTGATGACTCGACTCAACGAGATTCCTGGTCGAGTGTAGGAGTGGAAGAAGTCATCTGCCCGATGCGGTGCTGATGTGGCTCTGTCTCTGGTTCGCCTCCATTGCAAAGAGGCCAAGGACGAGAAGCTAGCAGCGCTCAACACTACAAAAAAATACACTTCCGTGATGATACGTGTTTGTCACAGTAGGTCGCGTTTTTTGTCATGCATGTACATCCATGACAAATTTATGACAGAATCAAGATAGTCATACTTGTGCTGTCGTAGAAGTGTTCCATGACATTACCAAAATTATCATCACGGAAGTGTCCACTTCCATGATGATAAATCGCGCGTCACAGAAGTGCTTTCGTCAAGGGTGACCGACACGTGGCATCCACTGTAACGGAACGCCGTTAAGTTATCGGGTCGGCTTTTGGATCCGATAACCCGTTAACAGCCGCGACCAATGGGGATTTTCCACGTGTAAAATCATCATTGGCTGGAGGAAACACGTGTCGGCTCATCGTTGGGACAGATGTCATCCACTCATTGGATAGAAGGCGCCTATGATACGTCGACACGTGGCACGGCCCGTGAAGTTTAAATGGGCCGGCCCAACTAAAGGCCCACAAGATTTTGCGGACCATAATGGGCCGGCCCAACTAAAGGCCCACGAGATTTTGCAGACCATAATGGGTTGGCCTAGCTAAAGGCCCACAAGATTTCGCGGGCCATAATGGGCCGGCCCAAGTAAAGGCCCACAAGAGTTTTGTGTGCCATAATGGGCCGGCCCAGCTAAAGGCCCATGAGATTTCGCCGACACTAATGGGCCGGCCTAGCTGTAGGCCCACAAGATTTTGAGGATCCTAGTAGGCCGGCCCATTAACTGGCTGCCATGTTTTGGGCCAAATGCCGGTCCATATTTGATCCAGTCCATTAATGGCCTGCCATGTTCCGGGCCTAATAATGGCCCATATGAGATCCGGCCTGTTAAAAGCCTCCCATGTTTTGGGCCAAATCACGGCCCAGATCAGGTCCGGCCCTTTAAGAGGCTTTGGCCTCAATTATGGCCCATCTCAGATTGGGCCCGTTAATTGGACGCTATGCTTTTGGGCCCACTTGCTAAAGGCCCATTTAGTAATTCGGCCTGATATTAGTTTCGGCCTGTTAAGGGCCCGTTTAACATTTCGGCCCTATATTAATTTCGGCCTGTTAAAAGCCCGTCATATAGTTGGGCCTAACTACGGCTCGGTTTGCATCCGGCCTGCTCGCAGCCGATATCTGATTGGGCCAAACAAGGACCGAGACAATTTTGGCCTGTTAAAAGCCCGTGATTTGATTCGCACAATCTGGGCCGGGGTCCATTTCGGGCTGCTGCCGGCCCGTGAGCTGTTCGGCAGGTTTCAGGCCCAACCTACTTCTTAGCCTCCTAAAAGCCCATTGAGTTTTCTTGCGAAAAGAGGGCGGGGGTTACTTGGCCTATTAAAGGCCCGAATCTACTAGTGGGCCAGTTTGACGAGGCCCATGATGCGGATCATACATCGTGATTGCATGAGGGCCCGATTATGTACCATAATTTTACGGTTTGGCTAGTTTACTGCGAAGACAGGATATATATACAGTAAAATAACTGCAGCATCATGAATAAGAAAAAACCTAGACTATACAATAAAGAAATTACGGCATATTACATCCACTGGGCATCAAAGTTCACCACTATGATAATAAAGCACAAGCAGACAGCATTTTACATACACTGGGCATCAAAGATCGCCACCAGTGCAAATAAACACGCCGACAAAATAATATAAAAAACCGACAGCACTTCAATAGAGTTCAAGAAAGGTTAGCCCTGCTGGCGAGCTGCAGCGCAACCACCTGAGCAAGATGATGAGACTGTGCTTGTTCAACACTTATATCTTCCTCACTCTAAAAGATAAACAAGCAGACAGATGACAGGTTTTGCACATAAAAGTATCAGTGCTGACAATTCATCACATTTCTTACTGACGAATAAAGTGACACAGTTTAAAATTGCATTAACACAATATGGTATTGTTCAGGTCAAGACATGGCAGGAAATGACATTGTGAAGGAGTTGGCAGCTTCACGACACCACTGGATTACAGATCAAGAACTCATAAGTATCAATGGTAAGTGTGCTGTCAATTTATCCCATTTCAGATTGGCAAATAAAGAGACGGTTTAAATAATAGTAGAATGATATGACATTGTTCATAGTTAAGACATTGCAGAATATGACATTGTGTTGTAGTGGGTAGGTTCACCACACCACTGGATTACGGATGAAGAACAGAAGCATACATGCAGTGCAAATGAAGATCACTTGCTCTGTATAGTTTAATTTACATGGTATGAAGAAGGAACTTGGTTGTACAACTGAAAACTTAAATTGAGAAGGACAAACTTTTGTTTATGAACTACATAATAAACTTTAAACATGTAATTTGATGCAAACACCAAAAATAAATAGCTGTTGCAGTCATGCCTAACCAAATATACACAACAAAGTTTGAAGGCTTGAGAAGGACAAACTTACATTACTGGTGAAGACAGGCTCTATAAAGCCCTTGTCCATGCTGATGGGGGGCAATTCAAGAAGTTTACCACATAATCTTCTTCATAAGCATTGCCTTTATTCTACATTTTGTTAAGAGTAAATATAGATGTGATAATATACGAAAAAATGGAGAATATTTAAGATAAGATGAAGATTGATGCTACATAACCAAGTAGCTATAAATGTATGTGCAGCGATACAGGCAAAAGGCACAGCCAAGAGCAATGCACAGCTAAACTTCTTCAGTACCAACCTTATGGTAAGAGTAAATATAGATCTGATGTGTAGAAAATGGAGGGCAAAGGAAAATAAGCTGCAAAGTGATGGTACATGAACAACTACCTGTCAATATAAGTACACTGATAAAGGACATCATGTACTTACAAGAACAATGCAGAGCTAAAAAAATCATTGGCATTGGATATATTCTACACTAATGTAACCATTCATACAGATCAGATAATTTGGAGCGAACAATTGATAAGCAAGCTATCATGCATACTGCTGTCACATAATGAACAAGGTATGTATGCAAGTACAGTGATACAGGACAACAGGTACTAACAAGAGCAAAGCAGCGGGCAGCATATTTGCGATATCCTGTCGTTCTTTTCAAACCGGAATTCTTCTTCGAGCATATTTCCTGCAAAAAAGATCCGTAAGGCACATGCGGAAAAGTAGAAGTTCAAATTGTCATTTGATTTCATAGACAGTACCTCATCCTGGGAACGAGACCAGTGCATAACAAGGTTTTTCCATTCAATGTCTTCTAAATTTAGCACAGGAGACTTCACCGGAAATTCGTTTATAGACTTGCCATCAAAGTGTGATTTCCTAAGGTAACACCGATACTGCTGCAATGCTTCCTTGAAAAGCACAAGCAAGCTTTGCTCGTCATGACTATCCAGATTGACCCTCGCCTAGTTACAACAATGTAATGTAAATCATTGATGTGTTCAATCAGCAGAAAACAGGAAAATAATAACCATGAATAATAGCACTTACACGTAAGTTGGACAGGAAGATGTGAAAATGGTGTTTGTCTTCACTATAATCTTCCCATGATGGGAATATATGCACGTAGTCCCTAACAACATTGAAAGCATTGTCTTTTAAACTGGGAATAAATGGAATGGGGTTCCAATCTGCAGGAATTGGCCGTCTCTGCAGTTGGGATAGGTCTTCGGCCGGTGGACTTGCTGTACTTTTTGCTAGAGTGGGATTTTTCTGTGGTACAGCTGGTGCTATCGTAAATGAAATTGGTATACTTTTTGCTGGAGTGCAGGTCCTGTGTGGTGGGGCTAGTGGTGTGGCCAGTGAAGTATGGGTACAGTCTGCTGGAGTCGGTCCTACGTTTAGTGTCACTGGTTGTACAGCCAATATAAGTGGGGCGCTGTCTGATTTCTCCAGCACCACCACGTTTTTCAAGGACTTTGCTGGTGCTCCTTCAGGTTCGGCAATTACCCTCTTCCTTTTTGATGTCTGATGCACAAGAACAGCGTTTGAGTGGAAAAACATGGTATGATGACAGATGGAATATGTATTGATAATGGATGGGCATGGCATCTCGAGTTATATGATGAGTAAACTAAGCAGATGGTGGTGCAACAAAGTAGAAGAAATGCAAGACAACATATGCAAGATACGCGCAATCAATAAAACCTTGCCAAATTAGAACAGGCACCTTGATGGGTGAACAGGACATGCCATCTGCCTTTGACTCCTCGAGGTTAGAATAGTCATTAGGATGATATTCTGAACAAGAATCAACAGGTGGGAAGCGTATGAGTTTCATTGCTTCCAGAATGGCACTCAATGCCTTGGTGCTAATTTTGTAAGTCATTGCAGTGTTCCACAATATTATTCTGATGCGCGGATTCTGATATTCACTGTAATTGCGTATAATATCTGAGAACCATGAAAGCATAAATAGTTGTGAGATTATCTTTGTAATGCAGATGATATTCTAATATAGGGGCGCCCCTGTAAACACTTGTGTGCTATCACTGGATTCTGATGAGAGAGCTCATGTGTGCTGTAATATGGTGCATGCATTTATATAATCTGGCACAAGTACACAAAAAATAGGCTCCAGAAGTAAGGATAGCTGGCAGATGACAGGTTCATAATATACTATATAGAGAGTTTATGGCCAAACCATGATAACAAGACCACACAACAACTAGGCAGATCATAGTGTACATAACAGGGGTACACCATAACCATGATATATAAATCGGGAAAGTGGAACTGGCTTGAAAACGGTGTTGTATTGCCGCTAGTAATTGAAAGCGTATCGATCACGTACAGGCCAGCTCTATCAGCTGTTGACTGCAGATGTCCCTGCGCCCCTTCCTGACAAGGAACATACTGTACGTACTAAATACAGAATAAACAAAGAGGAACATGTTAAAGAACAGAAGAGGAAGCATATTCTTGAGGTTCCGCTTCATTGCATACAATGTTGGTTGCCCACTCATGATGAATCACAGCGCCCAAAGAAATGCAATTACATGCTGTCTCTCTATATGTGGCAATTTTGAACAAGAGTCATTAGGATCATATTCTGAACAAGAATCAATAGGTGGGGAGCGTATGAGTTTCATTGCATCCAGAATGGCACTCAATGCCTTGGTGCCAATTTTGTAAGTCATTGCAGTGTTTAGCTTCAAGAGTGGACTGCTGCTAGTGCGACACAAAGCAACTACACAGATCATAGTGTAGATATAACGGGGAAAACCGTAAGCATCAGAGTAAAATCAGCAAAGTGGAACTTGCTGGAATATATGTGCTAGTATTGCCGGTACGGCTAGAAAGGCTTCGGATACCAGCTCTCTTCAAGTGAAGGTGCGGTACTGTTAATATTAGTGTTACTCTCAAAGGTGACACAGCTCCCCGCATTTCCTTGCTATTCTTATAGGATTCAAGTGGGCAGGCCACTACAAATCCTATTCCTACGTTTACAAGATCCTACGAATCAAAGAGGCTCAAAGTGTCCATCACAACCGACCGTATAGACCTCTACACTTCAAATGTCCCTGCTCATCTTTAGTACAAGGAACATACTGTACTACTATCATACTCCCTCCGTTCCAAAATATAAGTCTTGGTAGAGATTTCCACTATGGATCACATACAGATGTATCCAGATACATTTTAGAGTGTAGATTCACTCATTTTGCTCCATATGTAGTCCATGGTGGAATCTATACAAAGACTTGTATTTAGGAACGGAGAGAGTACATATTAAAGAAGAACAGAAGAGGAACATGGTAAAGAAGCGCAAGCAGATTTTGGATAATAAAATGTTGGTTGCGCAGTGCCCACGCATGATGAACCAGAGCGCATTAAGAATGCAACTCCCTGCTGTCTCTCGACCATTTCAGGCGGTTGGATGAAGATCCTACGTCTCCTAACCCATCTTCTTCCCCGTCTCCGATTCTTCCCATACAGAACACCGCACGGGCTGCCGGCCGGACCACCGGCCCCCGCCTGTGTTCCTCCGCCACCCCACCCCCACCCCGCCCCAACCCCCACCCGCGTCGAGTTTTCTTCGTTCGGCGAGGCCCCACAACCACCCGAGCCCCTTCGTTCGCACCGGCGAACTCCGGCGAGCTTTGAAAAATCGACTGACCCAATTTTGAAATTTATTCTATTG
>NC_057808.1:193837100-193840416 GCF_018294505.1 Triticum aestivum | reverse complement strand
CCACCCCCGCCCCAACCCCCACCCGCGTCGAGTTTTCTTCGTTCGGCGAGGCCCCACAACCACCCGAGCCCCTTCGATCGCACCGGCGAACTCCGGCGAGCTCTGAAAAATCGACTGACCCAATTTTGAAATTTAGTCTACTGTGATTTAACTAGTGTGGAATATAAAAGGGGAAAACCATAAGCATTGGGAGTATAGTGTTGAGCGTGCCATGGCGGATCTGAAGGTGCAAACCGGACAAAGGCAACTTCGCAACCAAGACAAGAAATCAGAGTAAAGCAGTGGCGATCTATTTTCTTGCTGCAATAAATAAGTTGAGCAGATACGAAAGAGTACCGCCTCTGGTGCGGCGCCGTGTACGCATCTGCTGAGAATTTGACGGTGCTGCGGTAGCGATGGCTGTCGGCGGCGTGGAAGCAGATCTAGGAGTGGCGGCGGGGCGCGGTGGACGAGACGGTCGTAGGAGCGGCGCCGGCAAGGTGGACGACGGCGAGGATGAAGCGAGAGGACGGGATGCAAGGATCCCGGTCCGAAGCCGTGGATGAGAGAGGTTGATCTCTTGTAATGGACGGCGGCATCGGGGTATAAGCTCCGGCATGGTGGATGAGGACGGCGGTGGATGGGGTGGCGGACGGCGGCGGACGGAGGAGGGTGGGGTGGAGAGGGTGTTTTGGCGCCCACGGAGTACGAATGGGGAAAAGGGAGGTAGAGAGGAAGGGGGGAACCATGTATTCAGGGCGCGCTTGTCTCAAATGCGAGGAAATTTACAAACTTAGCCCACGTTTCAAATTTCTACTACATCACAGCAACATTAGTCGGTTGGGGATAGGACGGTAATCTCGCATACACCTAATATTTGCCGACGAGAGTTTGTTTTTGGCGCCCACCGTGTATGAATATGAATCGGGGACGGAGTCGATTTCGGCCGAGGACACACTGTGTTTTAGCGCCCACCGTGTATGAATCCGGGTGAGAAGCGGTTACGTCACGTTTGGGTGAAATTACAAACCTACCCCTATCAAAACCTATAGAAATTCAGCAGATAGGCTTTGCGTGGTAGGGATAGGCAGTAGTGATTTCCATCTCGCAGATTTTTGTTTCGGGCGGTTACCGCGACTTTCCCCGCTTCGTTCAAATTTTGTAGAGTGCACGTTTACCGTGCCAACTCAATTCGAATCCCGTTTGTATTCTATTATTTTTCGGGCGGGATCCATTTTCAATTGGAACTTCATTCTATATACATCATTTTTTATATATACTTTCAAAAGCACAACACCATTTATACATAAATATGGTTTACAAATGGCATGATCTCAGATTCATAAGGTTGTATCCATCAATTTGGATTTTCAAATATCTGAAACCACTTTATGTTGAAATCCAATGTATGCATTCCTCGCTAACTGTGTCCAATTAATGTGTGTTTCATGCGGGTTTTTTTTACTTCTCAAACATGTATAATGTGTTTCACACACGCAACATATAGTGTAATCCCGTTTAGACATTAATTGCATATAAACCATGCATTGTTTGTAATTGAAGAATCTATGGATCACCAATATTGATACTCTATATAACATTACACGTGTGCCCAAATTCAAATGAATATGCATGTTTGATACACCAATTTGCGTTATGATATTATCGATGTCGTGATCTCCAGTTTAAATATTTGAATCCCCTTTAATCCAGGTATTCGTCTCATATAGCTATCACTCATGCTTATATAGGACTATCTCTCTAGACCTATACGCGTTCATCGTCTCTCAGGTATCTCTCGTGCTACCTGTATGTCGACAATGATCTTTTATCTTCATAACTCACTGACGGTACTCTCTCCCTCGACCTTCATCACTCTATCTCTCTCGAAGTATATCTCGCTCCCTGCTATGTGTCTCTAACTATGATTCTCCATGTGGAATATCTTTCTCTCACACAAACACAAAACTTTGTCTCCCGGGGTCTCATTTCTCTCTACTATTCCCATGTGTGCCACTCGCACACCCCTCATACAGAGATGTCTTTCGCTCCTTAGATATGAGAACCTACAACTCTTCCTCTTCAATGTCTCTTTCTCACACACAAACACAAACTCTGTCTCCCAGGGTCTCATATTTCTCCATTGTTCTCTTGTATGTCGCTCACACACACCCTCTCTCCCTAGAGATATCTTGCGTTCCCTCGTATGTCTCTCTAGTTATCACTCTCGTTGTGAAATATCTTTCTCTCTCGCAGACACAAAACTCCGTCTCTCTGGATCTCATTTCTCTCTGATATCTGTTTGTATGTGACTCACATGCACCCTCTCTCTATCTCTCTCACACCCACACACATAACCCAGCCTTCTGATCCACTCAACTCCTATCTCTAACGCACACTAGCTAGCATCTTTATCTTTATATTTATCTGTTTCTCCATCAACCTTCTTTCTCGCCCTCACTCTTGATTCCTATCATGCACACTACATATGTTTCTATCTACATGCAGTCAAGTGCCCTCTCACACACATATATAACTTCACCCTTTGAACCACCCGACGGTCATCTCCAACACCCAAACTAGCGGATGTCCCTCTAGCTAGCATCTCCATCTCTGTATCTATCTGTAGTTTCTCCGTCAACATTTCTTTCTCGCACGGAGTCTTGCTTCCTATCACCCACACTATATATGTCTCTCCATACATATGCATTTATAGGTTGGTCTCTTTTGCACAATCGTTGCGCCTCACTCCCTCTGCTCGCCATAGATGCATGCTCCAGCCCAAGCCACTATCTCTTAAAGACAAAAACACATGCTCAATTGTCGAGCCTTCTTCCCTGCATTCTCACATGCATGCATATTGTCATACCAATCCGTCTCTCCCATGTCGTTGATCTTATGACTTATGTCTTCTTTCTTTTATCTCGATCATGCGCGCGCGCACACACACACATCCACGTATACATGTATACCTCTCACACATGCACGTTCAAGGTCTCTATGTCTCCATACGTAGTTAATTACCCTCAATCCTAACGCCGCATCGAATCGTTCTCCTCTTTTGTGCACATAACTTCCGCCTGGATGGGTAAAACACACACTCACACTTAACAATCTCCTTCTAGCTACCCCCCTCCCCCCGCCTCTCACTCTTCCCCTATATCCCCGAAACCAATAAGACCATCCCTTTGTTTAATTCCCGCCTACATGCACCATCGATATATAGTAGTCTTCCTCGGTGTCTCTCGAACAAACACGTTCTCTCGATGTCGACTCCTCTCACGCGCACACACCTTCTCTTCCCTCTCTACGGGCATTTTCTCTCTCGCACCCCATC
>NC_057808.1:193831432-193836797 GCF_018294505.1 Triticum aestivum | reverse complement strand
AAGACTCCATCTCTCTCCCACACACACACACACAAACTAAGACTCCATCTCTCTCTCTCCTCTCTCTCTCTCTCTCACACACACACACCACACACACACTAAGACTCCATCTCACACACACATGCTCTAGGCGGAGCATTTGTTCCTACCACCCTTCATCCAACCTTACCCGTATGATAAACAATCACCTTTATTTACTTGGATAACATGGACAAATTCCACTTTACTTTAGTAGTCAGCAAACTTATCATCTGTACCCTTATAAAAAAATGAGTTGGCGGTGATTGTGTGCCTGCCATCTTGTAATACAGACCGTATGATCTATATCTGAGGATAGAAAGCAAACTATGGTAATTTTACAAAAGATACCCGCACCTCTCTCCACATCATTATCTCCCGCAACCTCATTGCTCAGCAATTAAAAAAGGAATAAGTCTCTGGAACAATCTAGCATGCATGGTGGCCGCTGCCGCCTGCCGGCGCCGTCCATCCCCATGCCTCTGCCCATTCCGACCACCAGTCACCACCACGCTCCACTCCTCCTCGCCTTATCTCTCATCTTTCATTTTTTCGATGACATTCTCGAGATACCAGTTTTCCGATAAAATTCTCGAGATATCATTAGTTTTTACACATGGGATTACTCCTGCATGGGTCAATCACAACAGGTGTTCTGTAAAAAAATGCATATTGATGTTCCGTGCAATGCACGAGAATCTTGCTTGTAATTATATAACGCAAATCATGAGCAGGAAGTGACATTTTTTGACACAACCACGTTAACATGGCCACATAAATCACTAGCTAAAGTAAATACCATTATACTTATATCCCGATGCAAAAGGTTGAGTACATGTCCGAAGAGTAGAGTCGCACACACGCACTCTGTCTCTCAGAATCTCTCTCTCACACACACCAGTTACGTGACGCCCACTTAAGCAGACACGTATGTTACAATTTGTGCACCCGCGGGTACACGTGATGCTGCACATTTATTTAAGCTGGAAGGCGAACCCAAACAGTAGCTGCATTCATTCCCCTCCCGCCGCCTCTTCTCTGGTTGCCGTCGCCCGGTAGCCATGGACCGGCCGAAGGTAACAACATATGCCATACTCCCGCTGGAGCGGCGCTTTAATATGGAAATTTAATTGGTCATGCATGCATCTTTTTGTGCTAGCACTCCTATATAAGGGTTGACCGGTCGCTTCCCGTGGACGTGCGCGGGCGGTGGAAGAGGAAGGAGAAGGGAAGCGGGCTGTGGAGTAACGTTTTTTACCACAATTTCTTAGGAAACTGATGCAATAATTGAATAGTTTTGCAAACTACCAGTACTACACCTGAAACGGTTCAAAACCTATACTCCCTTGCCAGCGCGCGCTTCCCGCGTGAAACGGTCAGCGTCGCCCTGGAGCGTCAGTGCTGCATTAATGCCCGGCCAGAGCGGAGGCGACCTCTCACTGGCGCCGGCTTTGAAGTGGCGCGACGGCCGAGAGAACGCCGCTTCCCGGTGCACGCGACTGCTCCGCGTCGAGACTGGCCATAGGCCCTGTTTGGATCCATGGGTTAGAGTTAGTTTGAGCTAGTTGGGGCTCAAATAGCCCTAAAGTATCCAAGCATGAGGGTTTAAATTGGAGCAAGTTGCACCGAACCCACCAAAAAAAACTATCCCACCCAAGAGGTGCTAACTGGAGATAGTTCTCATTGGGACCACTGAAAAATCACTTTTCTCTCCCCATGAAGTGCATTTATCGTCAATCTAACCCTGTCACCCAAACACCTCTTTGGCTACAGTTAGTTCAGGGTTAGTCATGAGTTAGTCTAACCTCTAGCTAAGTTAGAGTATCAAACAGGAGCAGTATAGGACATGCAAGTTGCTCAAAGCATGCAGGCAAATTCGTACGTGAAAGGGTTTTTTTATTTTTGAAAACGGAACTTGAAAGGATTTGTTTTAGAATGCTCTTGGCATGTCGCTAACATGTGATAGTTAACTGACCTCAATAGACGGCAGAAACGCCAGCCCGCCGCACTTTGATAGAGACGAGGAGGGAGAAGCGATACAGGCTGCTGGATTACTAGAGATAGGTGTCGCACAGAAGCCAAGAAATATGGTGATAGCGTGGGTTAGCCATGTACTAGTATGATGTAACTACACTGGGCTGCCGTGTTTCGTACTCTTCCAGTCCACTGTGGAGATGATTGGTTAATTTTATATCGCTGAATAATATTAAATATTATGAGTGCAAACGCTCCACCACGAGGTTCCTTGCTCCTTCTCGGTCGTCCGAAATCTATGTTCTTGCACTCTATTTTTTTACGTGAGCTTTGTTCATCCTTTTGCCAACACGCGATACATCTAGCATCAAGGTGCACGTGTTATGCAAGGATCGTTCCATCTATATGAAGAACACGTGGGACTGGAACTACGAGACGAACATGTACCCAGGAGTGGACGTACGAACCTGAGTAATGTAGCGCAGTAAGTGAAGTGGAAAGGCACAAATGGTATGAACATGCGTGGCATATAGGGTGTGTTTGGTTGCGTTCTCGTCTTAGCATAGTTGTTCCCTCTTCATGCATGCTCAACTCAACACCCCTCTTCATGCATGCTTCTAGTGTATTTGTGCTAAGCTAGTGTGGACTCATGCACCCTCCATACACTCTACCAAACACCCAAAAGTAGGTCGAGAAGGGCACTCTTGGGCGGCATTTGTCTCTTACTATGTACTACCACTAAATGTTGTACGTGCAGTGCACGGTGATGTTATGGAGTACGTGCCTAACTACTCTACTACTACTATATTAGTTGGAGGCACATATTAACTTTTATATTTGTTTACGTGTATGCCCCGAGACCTTCCAACTAGACGTGTTTTTCTCTCCAGGTCGCACTTTGTATCGTTCATACCACTAAGTACTACTACGTGTGGTCTCCGACCCAGAAGTGGAAGAAGTGGAGACGCTCTACCACGCTGTTTTTTACGCTGGGCTCTACCACGCTGTTCATGTCCCACTCCTTTCGCTGACGTGTGGGACATCCAGCACGTGCCGTGTTTGGCACCCTTCGTCGTAAGAGTTGAAACGCTAGCATTCATCAGAAATAAAAAATAATTATAAATCGGCAGTGATACTATTTTTTTTGCGAACCAATCAGCAGTGATACTATACCGCGCAGTTTCCTTGCTCCTCGATATCGGAAAGAATACTTCCGTTCACCAACATGTGGGACGTCGACCATCCTGGTCCACTTGCCATGCATGCGGAACTCCACGCGGTTTCCTTGCTCCTCGATATCGGAAAGAATACTTCCGTTCGCCAACATGTGGGACGTCGCGCCACAGTAACAATGACTAATGAGTCGTCAAATCACAGGCCCACTTCCCACTTTGAAGTTGCTCGGACGAAGGAACCATCATGACTTCGTTGAATTCTGCTTCTTGAAGAAAACTGATGTACCAGCAGTACTGCTAGCTACAGTAGTTACTCCAACAGAGGCCTCCTTTCGTTCATAGGATAGGAATATCAAAATCATAGGAAGTGAGATGACATGCATCTCAATTCCTATAGAGAAAGAGATGCCATTTGATGCTTAGGATAGGAATTTTTCCATTTAGTCTAGGCTAATGTACTGGTAATTTGCTCTAAAAACTACAGTAGTAACTAGTAGTATTGGTACATGCTCGTACTCAGACACAGACACACACACTAACTAGTACTACTACTACTTCTCACATGCTGGCCAGACGCCGTCGTTCTCCTTCCCGGCTTTGTCGGCGACACCCCACCGTGCTTGGATCTCCGCTGACCTCTCCGCAGCAGCGCGTGCATCCTTTTCTTTCTTGCGGCGGCGGGCCTCTCTTTTCTTGAGTGCTTTCTGACTTTTCCGCTCCCTCTGTGCGGCTTTGGCCGCCTCTTGCTCTACCGCCCATTCGGCCTTGGCATCTTCAAATTCCTCCCACATAGTTGTGAGGTCGCGAGCGGGCGATGAACTCAGCATGGCGGGATGCCATCGCTTCCCTACCATTTTGTGTGCGGCCGTGGGCGGCGAGGAACTCGGCGCGGCGGGATGCCATCGCTGCCTTACCGGTTGGTGTGCGGCGCGGTGGCATGAACGACACTTGGTGAGAGCTCTGGGGTGGAGTGGCTGGACAACCGTATAGTGCATTGGTTTGTCAAGAGCTCAAGGACAGAAGACGAAGCAAATTTGGATTCCCCTTCAATCCTGGTCATTTATTACCGAGTAAAATGCATTGGCGGTCATCGAACTTGTCTTGATAGCTCACTTTGATCATTGTATACGAGATATGGTGATTATACGGTCACTGGCTCAGCGTATAGCTCCGTATTTGTCGGGTTGACCAGTCAAACAGTCCGCATGCGCCTCATCAGCTCGTGTTCTTTATCTATCTACGCGGGCCTACCTGTCAATGGAGAAATAAATAATGTAAAAACCAAAATTATGCGTATGTGGGGAATCAAACCACGGACTCGTCGCTGCAACGCACCCTCGTCAGCCAAATGAAAATGAAATACTTCGCGTCAGACACTCACGCTCACGCTGTCAAAGCATGCTAATGCATGCACGTCGCCCTCTAAATCAAAGTCCTGCTCATGGCGCAACGCAAACGGCGAGCCCATCACCTGCGCGCCCCGGCGGTGCCTGGCATTACTGTTTAGACATTTGATGGAGGCCTACGCGAACGCCGAGCATGTATTCACCTGGCTCAACACCAACGGTCATACTCGGACCGCCTTGCTCATGTATATCGTCCATCACAACGACAATCTATAAAACAGCCTAAGCTAGAGAGGGTACTATGGTAGTATGGTACGCAGTATGTACTATCGTGAGCGACCGATCTTAGTGCCACTGCACACCGAAACCCCTTCCATCGCTAGCGCGCGCTTCCCGCCTGAAACGGTCACCGTCTCTCCAGAATGTCAATGCCGCATTCACCGGACTTAACTGCAGGTGCAATTGGTGTGTCACTGACATGCGGGCCAGATGCCCGTTGGGCCCACATGTCAGTAACCCAAACGCATCTGCAGTTAAGTCACTGAAGTAGCGTCCGCATTCATGCCCGACGAACCTACTCCGGCGCCAGTTGTCCATCCGTCTGTCGTGGCTCATTGCCATTCGCCCGCTATATTAACTTGAGCCCCAGCTCCCAGCCATAGCCAAAGACCCACACTTATTCTCCTCCGGTCCCTTCCTTCTGTCGGCACCACTTCAACCATGGCCTCCTGGCGCTCCGAAGCTCTCTTGGACGTACTGTCGCAGGAGCAGACGAGGGCATCGGCGGCTCCTCTCCGGGCGCGCCCCAAAGCTCTCTTCGACGTACTGTCGCAGGAGCAAACGAAGGAGATC
>NC_057808.1:193812514-193831096 GCF_018294505.1 Triticum aestivum | reverse complement strand
ACCACGAAGCCGGCGCGCATGCACGGGCGCAGCCGGCAGCGAGGAAGAGTAGTACACGGTAGGTCGCCGCCGCTCTGGAGGAGAAGGTTATCGAGGTGGATGAGGAGGAGGCAAAGGCAAAGGCCGGCTTTCTCGGGTTCATGGCCGGACATGGTGGTCGGGCGCCGGCGATCGTTTAGATTAGGTTTACAGTAGGTTTTAGTACGGTTTGTGTGAAATATGTAATGAATTTCGTCCAGTTTGTAGGAAAAGTTTTCGAAATGTAATGAATTTCATCCGGTTAATTTGAAATTTGCTTTGTTTGCACGAATTTCGTCCGGTTAGTTCATATAGTTGTCGAAAGGTATGC
The DNA here is from genome assembly GCF_018294505.1 of Triticum aestivum. Classification (NCBI taxonomy): domain Eukaryota; kingdom Viridiplantae; phylum Streptophyta; class Magnoliopsida; order Poales; family Poaceae; genus Triticum; species Triticum aestivum. Next base: position 193,830,747 of record NC_057808.1, on the reverse strand, counting down.
GGGCAGCATCGGATGGCATCCATCAGTGTCCTCGGACAAATGCCGATGTAAATTTGTGGGCCAGCGCTGGAGATGCCCTAACTATCATGCTATAATCGCTAACAATCCTCCATTATTTGGCAGGGAACAGTTATCCCTCGATCAAAATCAGATCCGCGGTGTTTCCCACTCCTCCCGCGTAAGAGTGTAAACTCTTGCTTACATAAAAATGGAGCAAGTGGACGGCACTGTAGCACGTCATATCACTCGAACTAGCCCGCCTAACGAGCGGGAAAGCACCGCCCTCGTCATTTTGTTCTGGATTTCTATCGATCGATCACGCGAAAATGTTACGCTTCGCAAGTTATAAAGGAAAATGCGGCACACTTATGACTCGTACGCGTCGCAACCCCGACAGTCCGGCTCGCACGCCGCTCACCAGAGGGGACACGCATTGTCTTGCAATTTCACTGACATGTGGGACCGTAATTGAATAAACCGTCTATAGCCGAAATCTAATCGCTCGGCGGGCGTCAGCTGAGAAGAGAGAAATGGGGAAGGGAGAAGAGATCGCCCTCCCGCCGCGCACGGACTGCAAGAAATATATGGTCATAATGTGAGGTGGGCCATGCTGGAGTCCGGACCGCTCCCTAAGCCCGCTCTCACCGCCCTGGCCCCTCAAGACGCCAGCTGCCCGCCGCATGCATGCATAGCAAGTAGTACTCCTTATGTGGAGGAGAGAGGCATTGACAAAGTCAAGGAGTGGGCTCTGCAAGAGCCCGTCTCTACACGTGCTCCTAGTTATAAAAAAAATTCTAAAAAAGGCATAAAAAACAATTGTGTCTTAAAAAAAGAAAGGTAAAAAACATTTGAGAGGAAATAGATAGAGAGAAAGTGAGAAAAAGCTGTAACCTGGGCATTACATGAGGAAGGAGGGAGTGGTGCACATGCCAAGTTCACTGGGCTGCCGTGTTTCACACTCCTCCGTCGTAACAGTGGAGACAATAGCTTTCATCAAAAATAAACAATGAATACTCGTTGCTCGTCCTCTATATCGGAAAGAATACTTTCATTCGCCGACATGTGCGACGTCGACCATCCTGGTCCACCTGCCATGCACCTGGTCTACCCCGGTCGTATCGCAGGCCCAACCTTTCCCACTTTAAGTTATTCGGACGAAGGAACCATCATGACTTCGTTGAATTCCGCTTCTTCAAGAAAACTTACTGTACCCGCAATACTGCTACCACACGCGAAGACTGGACGGCACTGTACCATGTCATATCACTGAAACCCACTAGGCTAAACTAGCCCGCCTAGGTCATCTATTTTGGAACGGAGGGAGTACGTCTCTGCACTGCTATGATTTTGTGTTGCACGTTCTCTGTACTTTTGCTACGATTTTCCTACCCTATGAACCAAATGAGGCCTGAATGTATGTCGACTATTGTCTGATCGATCGCTAAGCCTACAATTTTAGGAGCTAGGGCTATTGGTCGATCGACGAGGGATAAGTATAAGCGTACCACGAGCTCATCAGCCCCAACGTTTCTCTTTGGTGAGTGTTTTGCAAGTACTATAGCTCGCACAGTAGCTAGCCTACTAACACCAAGAATCATCAAACAAGCCTTGATGATATGATAAACAGTTCAAACTTACATCTAAGCATGCCATATATTACATCAAAAGCTGGTGAGGATACATCTGTTTCCATAACTCGGAGAGGGTTCGCATGATTCATCGCATGATTCACTATCAAACAAAAGTAGCAAGATCTGCCCACACAAGACAGTGCACTAGCCCTAAGATGGTTTGATAACACGCATCGTTCTGGTAATTAAACACAGGGCAATGCAAACTACCCTGATGGATTAGCGCGACCAACTATTTCTTGTCATCGATCTCTCGGGCAATGACCACAGCACGGACAGCGGCATGGGAATCGATTTCTGGGGCGATGTCCACAGGACTGACCGCGACATCGGAATCGATCTCTAGGGCGATGTCCACTGGATGGACAACGGCACCGGAATCGATCTCCGGGGCGATGCCAACAGGACGGGCCATGACATCGGAATCATCAAGGATGTCCACCGGCACCTGCACAACCCTAACATATTAGCAAGCACATTGCAAATAATCAAAAACCACAACTATGGTAATAAGCCATTATTTTTTACCTTGTGCAGTTCACCGGGGGATCTCATCCCTCCGGGGGCCATCTCCTCGTCCTCGATGGGGTCCATCACCTTACCAGGGGAATACTGCTTCTCAACGGCGACTATCTCCTCAAACTCGGTCTTGAGCCTCACATAGGTGGCAATCAGAGTTCCTGGGGTAGGCACGGTGGGGCCCTTGCTGTTCTTCCAACTTTCTTTAAGGAGTTCGTCCACCAACGTCCTCAACTCTTTGGCTAGTGCTTGTTTCTTGGAGTTCTTCGTCTCCATGGGTTGGCCCGCCAACATGGTCAACTCGTTGGTCGGTGCTCACTTCCTGGAGATCGCTGTCTCCAGTGGGTTGTCCGCCGGCAACTCTTTCCCTAGTGCTCCAGGATCCATCAATGAACTGACAAACAAAAAGCAATCGAAAGGAAACCACAATCGCAATGAAAACGGGAAAAGAATAGGATGTGAGAATCGGTCGGTGCTTCGCAAAAAGAAGATTCTTGGAATGAAAATATAGTAGCATAACTGATTCGCCCACCTTTCCTTCGTCAGTACAGAAGAAAAATGGCAGAAGTGAGTAGCCTGGAGTGAGGTTTTCTACAAGAAAGGGAAGAAAGGGCTTGAACGAGCGTTCCAGTGAAATGATGGTTGCTTCGTCCAGTCCAACTTGGAGGCCACCTTACCACTGCTGGTAAAGGTGTGGGTTTTGTGATATGACGGGTCATGACGGCCACACTGGGGTGACAGGTGAGTCTCGACTGTAGCACCTCGCTGTGATTTGGTGGATGGCACGCGGGCTCGGATGCTTTGAAATGTCCCGCATGTAGATAGAGCGGCTAGTCATATAGGAGTGCTCAATATTGTGCACCGCGACCAAGGCGGAGAGGAAAACGAGAGAACTACATAATTAATGCATGAGTTTAATTAGGGTAGTTTTGTAAAGTACGAGATACATTCCTCCAATCGCAAAATGCCTTGGTTCATGAGATTTGAGATTTGAGCCCTATAAACCGGAATGGAGGGAGTACTGCACATGGTGTAGTCTAGTCACTTGTTAATCTCTAGAAAGGCAAATACTCCTTTCCGGTTTACAGGGCTATACTACTCCCTCCGTCTAGGTGTGTAAGTCATCTTACGAAAACCAAATAGTCCCAAAACACTTAGGCGTGGTGCATTAACTTCTACCTTGTTTCTTGTTTCTTGACATATCAACCAATAAGAGATGAGAGGTGTGCATGCTTTTAATGACTTGCAATGGCAAGTTCATTGCACGCAATGCTATTAATTAGCAAATAAACATTGGTGACCCCAGGAGGAAACGGTGCTAAGCGCGTGGACCTATGCAGAATGAGTATCAACCAATGGATAATGGAGTTTAATTGTTAAACAATAGCAATTTTGTCTCATGCCAGAGCCTGGCTAGTACTCCAAGGAACCGCACCACGCGAGTCTTCGCAACTGCCACGTTCGGGTTGCGCTTGGCTCTTCGCCTCTTCGAGAAGACGAACAATCATGTTACTCCTACTTCTACAGTATCGAATCCACTGCTGCATGTCCGTCCACCTCGTGCGGGAGGGATAGCGTGTAGCGAAAGCTTCTACTTACTGCTCCTGCCTTTGCGTCTATGACAGGTGGGCCCAACAGGTGGTTGGCCCTCCTGTCATGCAGCCAAAGGCAGGTGCAGTTAAGGCCCCGGAGCTCAGTCCGCGAGGGAGAGGGCGTTGTAGTAATCAAATTTCTCGGTCTTGTATGAGTTGACGCGACACATCAAAGCACTGCACTCGATATAAGTCTTTTTACACATTTAAAATGGGCTACTTCGTATGTAGGAGTAGACATATTCTGCTTCGTATGTAGTCACTTGTTGCAATCTCTAAAAAGACTTATATTTGGAAATGGAGGGAGTACAACGCATGCATGCATGCCGTGACTTTCCTTTTGATACTTGCATGTGTTGATTTGATGCACCTTGCCAAATTTTGACTATAAATTTAACTATCCAAATTTTCATGCATGTCACAAAAAATTACGGGGCTGTTTGGATTGTGATTATGTTTGTCTTATGTTGCCACATTATTTTTCCCACACTTGCCACACTTGCCTAACCTGAGTTGCTCAAATTGTTAGACACACTTTGGCTTGCCTAAGGGAATCTTGCCACAATTTTTGTGCCTATGACATGTGGGGTTCATTGCTAATAAAAAAATTCTTGTCTTAGGTGTGGCTTATAAAAAAGACTTATATTTAGGAATGGAGGGAGTACAAAATATAAATAATAATGCATGTTGGGGCAACCCACGTTTCCGCTAATTTTAGCCGTGGGCTTGTTCACAACTTTTACGAGGGGTTGGTTGTTCATTTAATGGAGGGACTTGTAGTACCAGACTTGAACGATACAAAGTGCGACCTGGCACACCGTAACACCAATTGGAACAAGCGGGTAGCTATCTCAAAAAACAAGAAACAACTAAAAAAACCGCGACCTGGCATGTAGTAGTACACAATTTTAAACGATTGTTTTGATGGAGTGAAAAAGGAAAACTACCCCACTACGTATATATAGGCCGGAGCCTCCGCGCTTGCTTGCTAGGGTTGCTCTATTCACACACTCTCATCCTCTCCAGATATAAACAAGATAGGGGTAGTAACACTGTCTTTCTCCCTTCAAAAAACACTGGCTTTCTATCCTCACCGCTGGTTACAGATCCGGACGTATCCCCCTCCGCCGGTGAAGGGGAGGAGGGGCAGCGTTTAGGCCGTCGTCGACAGCGAGGGAGGAGACCCACTGCCGGCCGCACCGTTATCTCTGGCCAAGCGCCGGCACGGGAGGTCCTCCGATCCCTTTGTCGTTGCCTGTGGGCGAATCCGGCCTCCCGCCGCCCACCTATCCACATCCCGACGACCTTCAGGTATATCTTCGTTCAAAACCGCCTTAGCTCTACTTCCCCAGCTCACTACGTCGCTGCATGTGCATCATTTTCTACCTCTCAGCCCCTCTCGATCGGATGGTCCAACGTCACATTTTTTTCTTCTATTGTTAGAGGTAAAGCTACTTCATGGAGTCGAATCTTGTACTCCCACCGTCCGAAAATACTTGTCATTGAAATGGATGTATCTAGATGTATTTTAGTTCTAGACACATCCATTTTGATGACAAGTAATTCCGGACGGAGGGAGTACTTGGTTCAAACAAGAAATAAAGTGGGGTGGGGGAATTTAGTATGTACATCGGACTTGGTACAAACAGGAAGGAAAGGGAGTGAAAGTAGTACAGACTGGTCATCCAACCGGTCTCTTGGTCGAGAAGGGAAATATAGGGGTAACGTTGTACACAGTGGTATGACCAGGACTAGATTTGCTATCCACACATAGGAGTAGGTGGCTAGAGTGAACAAAAATGGGACCAACCCAGATATGTTTCTTGGATGTTTGTTTCTCGGGGCAACAAACTATGAATCACCACTTTATGCCCCTGTTTACATACATGGTGCTGGAGTGCTGGTGCACCCACTGTCCCATGCCCTTATACCAAATATTTAGGCTCTGTTCGGAATAAAGGGGCAGAAAACATAGGTCTTGATGAAAATAGAGGAATAGGAAAGGAATGTAGGTATAAAACTATGGAACAGCGAACCAGAGGAAACTCTCAAGACAATGTGTTCGGATGGACTACGAAATGTACAGATTTGTTTTTTTAGAGTAGCATGCTTGGCAGTATGAGATGCTATTGGTTTATTCAGCTGCATAGTGACTACTCTTGTCCTCACCTCACGTACCACACATAGGTTGATTTTTTTATTCCAGCAACACAGCACAGCAACCTGTCTAACGCATGGCAGCGAGCGCCTGCCTCGGGCTTCCGCCCAAAAAATGAGCAGCGCGTGGAAGAATACCGTAGGAATTGTGTTCCTATGAAACACTATTCACCTTTCCCGTGTTCCGAATGGTTGGAAGGGAAAGAATACCGTAGGAATTGTGTTCCTACGAAAATCCTGCACCAAACCTGTGAACCGAACGCAGCCTTAGTTGTTCTTAATCTAATGTCCCTGGTAAAAATGAAGCCATGCCACTGTTATAAGCCATGACAAGTTTAGCCAAATGTTTTTGCCTGTAATTGTTTGAGACTCTGACTGTTTCCTCTGTGCCTTTTTGTGCAAACAGGGATATCCAATTCACCTGGTGCTGTTGTGACCTTTTGGTGCACTGCACAAAACTCTTCTTAAAAGAAGTGACTTTTGTGCTGTTTAACTGGAATGTCAGAATGGAACAGTTGGTTCATTTTGGTGGAACTGCACAAAGGGAGATATGTGTTCCAATCCTCATCATCCATATTGGCGCCATAACCTTCCTTTAGGTAAGAATGATATTTAATGCATGTGTTCATCTCTATTTTCCGACTGCCATGAGAAAATAATGTTGTTTTTTACTAGTACACTTGTACTCCCTCACTGACAAAACCAATTCTGAATTAGAAGGCCAATCATGTACTTGGTTTCACCAACTGGTGAGGAGAAAGAGAAACAGAGCATGAAGAGGAAGAAGAAGAAGAATAAACAGTGCCAAGGCGATCTTGCTGAAGCCAGAGGCCTCAGTCGAGGCCATTCAAGGGCTCCGGCAACGACTACCTTACATGTGAGACGATCCTCCAGGGAGCCCTTCCACTTCTGCAGTCTCACTTAATTAATTAGGAGTACTTAAGTACCACTAATTTATTACTGCCTAATTTTCCTGTTGGATTTAAACAAATCTTTAGTAGGACCCTATGCTGAATCATGTACGTGTGTATGTTTGTCTATGGAGGTGAATCATGTGGTGGAGCAGGGAGGGAATATTATTAGGGTCAAGACATAATAGTGCTATTGTTTTGCATGTCAATTTATTGCCATTGGTTCAATGAGGCAATGTTTTGCGTATTGTCCATCATGAATTGGATGCTACTGTTTGAGTAATATGCTAATGTCTTCCTATCTCACTAAGCTAATGAAGGTTTCACCTTGTTCCTACTTGTGCAAACAGGTATCATGTTGTGCCAATCATACATTTTAGTGGAACTACACAAGACAATACAATGAACTGTATCCCAGCCAGTGCTTTAACTCTGCTGGAAGTTCTTGATAATCTTTCGATATAATCTCAGCACTGGTAAACAAGAGTGATTTCAACCATACATTTGAAGTGCACAAAAATATATACTATTGGGTGATTCCAGTGAGTGCTTTATCATCTCTTATGGGACTACATGAATAAGCTTTTTTTCTCAGGTTGGTACGGGCCTAAGGCCTTCATCCATATTAGTTTGCTGTCATCTCTATTTGTATTGTGCTACTGTCATGAGAAACTCCTTTATCTTTGCACGTTAAAGTTTTGCAACCTATGATGAATGGCAATGCTTTGAGTGTTGAGTTGAGCTAATTGGCACTGATTAAATAAACTAATACCTCTCTTTAAGCAAGACTACTATGTTGCTAACTTTACCCATTAAGATAATGAGGATGCTTCTATTAGTTAGTGTATGTTTCATCAACTAGTCCCACTATTACAGTAATCTCACTCTCTCAATATATGTGCCAACAGTGATGCTCGATTTTGGTGGAACTGCACAAAAACTTTGGGTGCTTCATTGCCTCGACAGCTTCTATCCTTTCCTGTCAGTCGCTAATCTCCGATTGCTTTCTTCCTTTGCTGTCAGTCGCTTGGCTTATCTCGGCTTCCAGTCAAAGGAAATAGTAATTGATATGCTACCTCACACAGGTTGGTACTGGTCTTTATCCTTATTATTGTGCCTGTCATATGTATTAGTAATTTGGTATTGTGCTACTGTTTGCCGATTTCATAAAGGAGTAATTTGGAGCCTGAACTCGCAGGCAAATCATTACATCGGGTGATTTCAGTAGAACTGCACAAAATGATCAGATGGACAGGTACTTATGCTGCTGCTATGTACTCCAAAGTTCACTCAGAGAAGCATCGATGTTGACAAGAAGTGCCTATATTCATTCGAGTATCAACCGGCGTCAACCAATTGTCAAACTCCAAGTATTAGGAGAGTGAACGCCAAAAATATTGCTTGGTGCATAGCCTAGAAAAACGCAGTCCAGTCTTTGGTCCCAACTTGTGCCTTTTGGTTATCGGCACATATGGTAGCGAACTATATGGCATGGAGTCTAAAGATTCCAGACAAGTTGGTTAACGCGTATATTCATCTGGCACTTAATCAGTCTACACGCCAAGGATGCTCCATTTCAGTTGAACTGCACAAAAAATTTGGGTGGTTCATTTTCTCAACCGCCTCCTTTCTCGTCTGCAATGTAGAATTTTGGCGAGATACAGGACCAAGATGAGCCAGTAAACTAGTTGGATGAAAGTAGTGGCCAAGTTGCTCAAACCTCCCTCGGCACGAGGCCACTATTTGAGGATAAACCTACAAGAAAAGTTCAGATTGTCTGTGCTGCCTCTTATGTACTCGAAAGTTTACTCGTACAAGAACTAATTTTAGCAAGAAGTACCTCCGATTGAACACCATTTACCAGCCTGTACCCTAGGTAATTAAAGTTCGTCCATGGATCATATTGGTTGTGATCTCAATCATTTGGATGCATAAACATACTGAACATGTGTACATCTGAATCTTTTTGTGAATTATGTATGAATATTGTCGTGTGAACTATCAATCATTTGGATGCATAGATATGCTGAGCTTGTGTATATATGAATCTTTTGAGTTGTTGATAGTGAATGTTGGCTATGAATATGAACGTGTCCTGTGAACCTGAGTTTGATATGAATGTTTACCTTTTCTGTTGTATTTGTGTGTGAACTTGTTAGTATGCCTACTGTGGGGTATAAAACGCAGGTCTCTTATAAAAGTAATGTTGTGTCCAATTTATGTTTTCCCTTCTAACCACATTATATATATTTATATTATTACTATTATCGTATATTTTATAGAGACTTATATATACATTATAAAAACATCCCATGTGTTATTAACTTATAAAAGTAAATGTTTAACGGAAGATGGCAAGGAAAATCCTGGTTGTTTTTGACTCACAGGCAAGGAAAATCCTGGTGATTGCGTACAAAAGCTTGCGAAGATTTTAAGGAACAATTTAATAATAACGCGCTCATTTTTATTTTGAGCAATAACTCGCTAATTTCTTAATTATATATATATAATGTGCCTCTCCGGTTTATTCTTTGATATTAATTGCTCCTTCTAACATAACATTATATATATAACAAGCCCACCTAATACATGTATTTCAAGGAAGTGCAAATGGGCTGGGTTTTCTTAGAAAATATAAATGGGCCTGATTGACGCGAAATTCTTTGTTCACCCAACCTAGCAAATGGACTGTACATTCTAGAAAACATGGGTTAAATATATGCCACATTTTTCAGGCTGACATGTGGGCCAATAGGTCGAAGCCTACGCAGGGCGTTGTCAACTTGGTCAACAAATGATTGTTTCATCCACAGCCATTGGATTTATATCCAACGGCCGGCATGCACCTTCAATCTCTCGTCTTCTTCCTCCAGCATCGCCGGGACCGCCTGGTCCGGCCTCCGGCGGCTAGCGGCTCTGCTTAGCACGCATCGCTGCGAAGCGCTACCCCACCGCTGGCCAGGCTATCCCTCCACCCCTCGACACCTCCTGTTATTCTCCACAGACTACAACCCCACGCCGCAACAGAACCCGCTATAACCCTTCTCCTCCTCTCAATCTGTGACTCCACTGCCGCGTTTTCCCATCTCCAAGTCATTCCCGTCCGGGCCTCGCCGTCGTCCACCGCCTCGCTGCGTTCGGTGCGGCGTGGTCAACAAACGAGAGTCATCGGAAGAGGACTGTACGTGGAGAGCCTGACGGCTGGGACCCACGAGGTCCATGGTCGCACGCAAGGAAAGTTCCTCCTTATTAAGCTGAAAAAAATGTTTCCTCCACCTAACAGCTGGGACCCACCGGCTGTATCTTCGGACGGAAGGAAGTGCCTCCTTGTTTTGCGAAAAAAATTATTCATCCCGTTGACAGCTGGGACCCGTCATATTTGGTGACTGACTTGTGGGCCTACTAAGCGGACGTGTACGCACGGCTTTGTCAACTTAATCAACAAATGATTCTAGCAGCTGGACCATTGGATGTTAATCCAAGAGCCGTGCTCCTTCTTCAACCTCTATTCTTGCTCCTGTCTCCCGTGGGCGGCACCGCGGTTGTGCTGCCGCGCACCCGAACCAGTGAAGTTTCCCACTCCTCTCCATCTGCGACTCCACTGCCCCGTCTTCCCCATCTCCAAGTCGTTCCAGTGTGGGTGCGCTCAGCACGGTGTGGTCAACGTGGTCAACAACCGAGAGTCATCGGAAGATGACTGTACGTGAGAGGCTGACAGTGGGGACGCACCACACCCATGGACGCATGCATGCAACGGAACGCGACGAGGTCAACGTGGTCAAGGAACGACTTCCATCGGAAGTATACTGTACGTGGAGAGGCTGACAGCTGGGTCCACGGCTGCAGCAAGTAAGTGCCTCCTTATTACGCGGAAAATAATGATTCCTCTGTTGGGAATCGTAGCATAATTTAAAATTTTCGTACGCTCACCAAGATGCATCTATGGAGTCTACTAGCAACGAGGGGAAAGGAGTGCATCTACATACCCTTGTAGATCGCGAGCGGAAGCGTTCCAATGAACGTGGATGACGGAGTCGTACTCGCCGTGATCCAAATCACCGATGATCGAGTGCCGAACGGACGGCACCTCCGCGTTCAACACACGTACGGTGCAGCGACGTCTCCTCCTTCTTGATCCAGCAAGGGGGAAGGAGAGGTTGATGGAGATCCAACAGCACGACGGCGTGGTGGTGGATGTAGCGGCTCTCCGGCAGGGCTTCGCCGAGCTTCTACGAGAGAGAGAGAGGTGTTGCAGGGGAGGAGGGAGGCGCCCAAGGCTGTAGGTTGCTGCCCTCCCTCCCCCCCTTTATATAGGCCCCTGGGGGGTGCGCCAGCCCTGGGAGATGGGATCTCCAAGGGGGGGGGCGGCGGCCAAGGGGGAAGGGGTTGCCTTGCCCCCCAAGGCAAGGGGGAAGCTCCCCCCTAGGGTTCCCAACCCTAGGCGCATGGGGGAGGCCCAAGGGGGGCGCCCCAGCCCACTAAGGGCTGGTTCCCTTCCACTTTCAGCCCACGGGGCCCTCCGGGATAGGTGGCCCCACCCGGTGGACCCCCGGGACCCTTCCGGTGGTCCCGATACAATACCGGTAACCCCCGAAACTTTCCCGGTGGCCGAAACTTGACTTCCTATATATAATTCTTCACCTCCGGACCATTCCGGAACCTCTTGTGACGTCCGGGATCTCATCCGGGACTCCGAACAACTTTCGGGTTTCCGCATACATATATCTCTACAACCCTAGCGTCACCGGACCTTAAGTGTGTAGACCCTACGGGTTCGGGAGACATGCAGACATGACCGAGACGCCTCTCCGGTCAATAACCAACAGCGGGATCTAGATACCCAAGTTGGCTCCCACATGTTCCACGATGATCTCATCGGATGAACCACGGTGTCGAGGATTCAATCAATCCGTATGCAATTCCCTTTGTCAATCGGTATGTTACTTGCCCGAGATTCGATCGTCGGTATCCCAATACCTTGTTCAATCTCGTTACCGGCAAGTCTCTTTACTCGTACCGCAATGCATGATCCCGTGACTAACGCCTTAGTCACATTGAGCTCATTATGATGATGCATTACCGAGTGGGCCCAGAGATACCTCTCCGTCACACGGAGTGACAAATGCCAGTCTCGATCCGTGCCAACCCAACAGACACTTTCGGAGATACCCGTAGTGCACCTTTATAGTCACCCAGTTACGTTGTGACGTTTGGCACACCCAAAGCACTCGTACGGTATCCGGGAGTTGCACGATCTCATGGTCTAAGGAAAAGATACTTGACATTGGAAAAGCTCTAGCAAACGAAACTACACGACCTTTTATGCTATGCTTAGGATTGGGTCTTGTCTATCACATCATTCTCCTAATGATGTGATCCCGTTATCAATGACATCCAATGTCCATAGTCAGGAAACCATGACTATCTGTTGATCAACGAGCTAGTCAACTAGAGGCTTACTAGGGACACTTTGTGGTCTATGTATTCACACATGTATTACGATTTCCGGACAATACAATTATAGCATGAACAATAGACGATTATCATGAACAAAGAAATATAATAATAGCCTTTTTATTATTGCCTCTAGGGCATATTTCCAACAGTCTCCCACTTGCACTAGAGTCAATAATCTAGTTACATTGTGATGAATCGAACACCCATTGCGTCCTGGTGTTGATCATGTTTTGCCCTAGGGAGAGGTTTAGTCAACGGATCTGCTACATTCAGGTCCGTATGTACTTTACAAATATCTATGTCTCCATTTTGAACACTTTCACGAATGGAGTTGAAGCGACACTTGATATGCCTGGTCTTCCTGTGAAACCTGGGCTCCTTCGCAAGGGCAATAGCTCCAGTGTTGTCACAGAAGAGAGTCATTGGGCCCGACGCATTGGGAATCACCCCTAGGTCGGTAATGAACTCCTTCATCCAGAATGCTTCCTGTGCTGCCTCCGAGGCTGCCATGTACTCTGCTTCACATGTAGATCCCGCCACGACGCTTTGCTTGCAACTGCACCAGCTTACTGCTCCTCCATTCAAAATATACACGTATCCAGTCTGTGACTTCGAGTCATCCAGATCTGTGTCGAAGCTAGCGTCGACGTAACCCTTTACGACGAGCTCTTCGTCACCTCCATAAACGAGAAACATATCCTTAGTCCTCTTCAGGTACTTCAGGATATTCTTGACCGCTGTCCAGTGTTCCTTGCCGGGATTACTTTGGTACCTTCCTACCAAACTTACGGCAAGGTTTACATCAGGTCTGGTACACAGCATGGCATACATAATAGACCCTATGGCCGAGGCATAGGGGATGACACTCATCTCTTCTATATCTTCTGCCGTGGTCGGGCATTGAGCCGTGCTCAACTGCACACCTTGCAATACAGGCAAGAACCCCTTCTTAGACTGATCCATACTGAACTTCTTCAATATCTTGTCAAGGTATGTACTCTGTGAAAGACCAATGAGGCGTCTTGATCTATCTCTATAGATCTTGATGCCTAATATATAAGCAGCTTCTCCAAGGTCCTTCATTGAAAAACACTTATTCAAATAGGCCTTTATACTTTCCAAGAATTCTATATCATTTCCCATCAATAGTATGTCATCCACATATAATATGAGAAATGCTACAGAGCTCCCACTCACTTTCTTGTAAACACAGGCTTCTCCATAAGTCTGTGTAAACCCAAACGCTTTGATCATCTCATCAAAGCGAATGTTCCAACTCCGAGATGCTTGCACCAGCCCATAGATTGAGCGCTGGAGCTTGCATACTTTGTTAGCATTCTTAGGATCGACAAAACCTTCCGGCTGCATCATATACAACTCTTCCTTAAGGAAGCCATTAAGGAATGCCGTTTTGACGTCCATCTGGCATATCTCATAATCATAGTATGCGGCAATTGCTAACATGATTCGGACGGACTTCAGCTTCGCTACGGGTGAGAAAGTCTCATCGTAGTCAACCCCTTGAACTTGTCGATAACCCTCAGCGACAAGTCGAGCTTTGTAGATGGTCACATTACCATCTGCGTCCGTCTTCTTCTTAAAGATCCATTTGTTTTCTATGGCTCGCCGCTCATCGGGCAAGTCAGTCAAAGTCCATACTTCGTTTTCATACATGGATCCTATCTCGGATTTCATGGCTTCTAGCCATTTGTCGGAATCCGGGCCCGCCATCGCTTCTTCATAGTTCGAAGGTTCACCGTTGTCTAACAACATGATTTCCAGGACAGGGCTGCCATACCACTCTGGTGCGGAACGTGTCCTTGTGGACCTACGAAGTTCAGTAACTTGATCTGAAGCTTCATGATCATCATCATTAACTTTCTCCCCAGTCGGTGTAGGCACCACAGGAACATTTTCCCGCGCTGCGCTACTTTCCGGTTCGGAAGGGGTGACTATCACCTCATCAAGTTCCACTTTCCTCCCACTCAATTCTTTCGAGAGAAACTCATTCTCTAGAAAGGACCCGTTCTTGGCAACGAAGATCTTGCCTTCGGATCTGAGGTAGAAGGTATACCCAATAGTTTCCTTAGGGTATCCTATGAAGACGCATTTTTCTGATTTGGGTTCGAGCTTTTCAGGTTGAAGTTTCTTGACATAAGCATCGCATCCCCAAACTTTTAGAAACGACAGCTTAGGTTTCTTACCAAACCATAATTCATACGGTGTCGTCTCAACGGATTTAGACGGTGCCCTATTTAAAGTGAATGCGGCAGTCTCTAAAGCATAGCCCCAAAATGAGAGCGGTAAATCGGTAAGAGACATCATAGATCGCACCATATCCAATAGAGTGCGATTACGACGTTCGGACACACCATTTCTCTGAGGTGTTCCAGGCCGCGTGAGTTGTGAAACTATTCCACATTTCCTTAAGTGTGCACCAAACTCGTGACTTAAATATTCTCCACCACGATCTGATCGTAGGAATTTTATTCTCCTGTCACGTTGATTCTCAACCTCACTCTGAAATTCCTTGAACTTTTCAAAGGTTTCAGACTTGTGTTTCATCAGGTAGACATATCCATATCTACTTAAATCATCAGTGAGAGTGAGAACATAACGATATCCTCCGCGAGCCTCAACACTCATTGGACCACACACATCGGTATGTATGATTTCCAATAAGTTGGTTGCTCGCTCCATTGTTCCGGAGAACGGAGTCTTGGTCATCTTACCCATGATGCATGGTTCGCACGTGTCAAATGATTCATAATCAAGAGACTCCAAAAGTCCATCTGCATGGAGCTTCTTCATGCGCTTGACACCAATGTGACCAAGGCGGCAGTGCCACAAGTATGTGGGACTATCGTTATCAACTTTACATCTTTTGGTATTCACACTATGAACATGTGTAACATCAAGTTCGAGATTCATCAAAAATAAACCATTGACCAGCGGGGCATGACCATAAAACATATCTCTCAAATAAATAGAACAACCATTATTCTCGGATTTAAATGAGTAGCCATCTCGAATTAAACGAGATCCAGACACAATGTTCATGCTCAAAGCTGGCACTAAATAACAATTATTGAGGTTTAAAACTAATCCCGTGGGTAGATGCAGAGGTAGCGTGCCGACGGCGATCACATCGACATTGGAACCATTCCCGACGCGCATCGTCACCTCGTCCTTTGCCAGTCTCCGTTTATTCCGTAGTTCCTGCTTTGAGTTACAAATATGAGCAACCGCACAGGTATCAAATACCCAGGAGCTACTACGAGTACTGGTAAGGTACACATCAATTACTTGTATATCACATATACCTTGGGTGTTGCCGGCCTTCTTCTTGTCCGCTAAATATTTGGGGCAGTTCCGCTTCCAGTGACCACTTCCCTTGCAATAAAAGCACTCAGTCCCGGGTTTGGGTCCATTCTTTGACTTCTTCCCAGTAACTGGTTTACCGGGCGCGGCAACTCCCTTGGCGTCCTTCTTGAAGTTCTTCTTACCCTTGCCCTTCTTGAACTTGGTGGTTTTATTCACCATCAACACTTGATGTTCTTTTCTGATCTCCCCTTCCGCTGATTTTAGCATTGAATATACCTCGGGAATGGTCCTTTCCATCCCCTACATATTGTAGTTCATCACAAAGCTCTTGTAGCTTGGTGGAAGCGACTGGAGGATTCTGTCAATGACCGCGTCATCCGGGAGATTAACTCCCAGCTGAGATAAGCGGTTGTGCAAGCCAGACATTCTGAGTATGTGCTCACTAACAGAACTGTTCTCCTCCATTTTACAGCTGAAGAACTTGTCGGAGACATCATATCTCTCGACCCGGGCATGAGCTTGAAAAACCTGTTTCAGCTCCTCGAACATCTCATATGCTCCATGTTTCTCAAAACGCTTTTGGAGACCCGGTTCTAAGCTGTAAAGCATGGTGCACTGAACGAGGGAGTAATCATCAGCACGTGATTGCCAAGCGTTCATAACGTCTTGGTTCTGTGGGCTTGGTGCATCACCTAGCGGTGCTTCTAAGACATAATCTTTCTTGGCTACTATGAGGATGAGCCTCAGGTTCCGGACCCAGTCCGTATAGTTGCTACCATCATCTTTCAGCTTGGTTTTCTCTAGGAACGCGTTAAAATTGAGGACAACGTTGGCCATTTGATCTACAAGACATAGTGTAAAGATTTTAGACTAAGTTCATGATAATTGAGTTCATCTAATCAAATTATTTAATGAACTCCCACTCAGATAGACATCCCTCTCGTCATCTAAGTGAAACATGATCCGAGCTTAACTAGGCCGTGTCCGATCATCACGTGAGACGGACTAGTCAAGATCGGTGAACATCTCCATGTTGATCGTATCTTCTATACGACTCATGCTCGACCTTTCGGTCCTCCGTGTTCCGAGGCCATGTCTGTACATGCTAGGCTCGTCAAGTCAACCTAAGTGTATTGCGTGTGTTCCAAGGCCATGTCTGTACATGCTAGGCTCGTCAACACCCGTTGTATTCGAACGTTAGAATCTATCACACCCGATCATCACGTGGTGCTTCGAAACAACGAACCTTCGCAATGGTGCACAGTTAGGGTGAACACTTTCTTGAAATTATTATAAGGGATCATCCTACTTGCTACCGTCGTTCTAAGCAAATAAGATGCAAAAACATGATAAACATCACATGCAATCAAATAGTGACATGATATGGCCAATATCATTATGCTCCTTTGATCTCCATCTTCGGGGCACCATGATCATCTTTGTCACCGGCATGACACCATGATCTCCATCATCATGATCTCCATCATTGTGTCTTCATGAAGTTGTCACGCCAACGATTAGTTCTACTTCTATGGCTAACGCGTTTAGCAACAAAGTAAAGTAATTTACATGGTGTTATTCAATGACACGCAGGTCATGCAAAATAATAAAGACAACTCCTATGGCTCCTGCCGGTTGTCATACTCATCGACATGCAAGTCGTGATTCCTATTACAAGAATATGATCAATCTCATACATCACATATATCATTCATCACATCTTCTGGCCATATCACATCACATAGCACTTGCTGCAAAAACAAGTTAGACGTCCTCTAATTGTTGTTGCAAGTTTTTACGTGGTTTGTAGGTTTCTAGCAAGAACGTTTTCTTACCTACGTATGACCACAACGTGATTTGCCAATTTCTATTTACCCTTCATAAGGACCCTTTTCATCGAATCCGTTTCGACTAAAGTAGGAGAGGCAGACACCCGCTAGCCACCTTATGCAACTAGTGCATGTCAGTCGGTGGAACCTGTCTCACGTAAGCGTACGTGTAAGGTCGGTCCGGGCCGCTTCATCCTACAATGCCGCCGAAACAAGAAAAGACTAGTAGCGGCCAGAAGAATTGGCAAACTCAACGCCCACAACTGCTTTGTGTTCTACTCGTGCATAGTAACTACGCATAGGCCTGGCTCATGATGCCACTGTTGGGAATCGTAGCATAATTTAAAATTTTCCTACGCTCACCAAGATGCATCTATGGAGTCTACTAGCAACGAGGGGAAAGGAGTGCATCTACATACCCTTGTAGATCGCGAGCGGAAGCGTTCCAATGAACGTGGATGACGGAGTCGTACTCGCCGTGATCCAAATCACCGATGATCGAGTGCCGAACGGACGGCACCTCCGTGTTCAACACACGTCTGGTGCAGCGACGTCTCCTCCTTCTTGATCCAGCAAGGGGGAAGGAGAGGTTGATGGAGATCCAACAGCACGACGGCGTGGTGGTGGATGTAGCGGCTCTCCGGCAGGGCTTCGCCGAGCTTCTGCGAGAGAGAGAGAGAGGTGTTGCAGGGGAGGAGGGAGGTGCCCAAGGCTGTAGGTTGCTGCCCTCCCTCCCCCCTTTATATAGGCCCCTGGGGGGGGGTGCGCCAGCCCTGGGAGATGGGATCTCCAAGGGGGGGGGCGGCGGCCAAG
>NC_057808.1:193794697-193812261 GCF_018294505.1 Triticum aestivum | reverse complement strand
GCATGGGGGGAGGCCCAAGGGGGGCGCACCAGCCCACTAAGGGCTGGTTCCCTTCCACTTTCAGCCCACGGGGCCCTCCGGGATAGGTGGCCCCACCCGGTGGACCCCCGGGACCCTTCCGGTGGTCCCGGTACAATACCGGTAACCCCCGAAACTTTCCCGGTGGCCGAAACTTGACTTCCTATATATAATTCTTCACCTCCGGACCATTCCGGAACCTCTCGTGACATCCGGGATCTCATCCAGGACTCTGAACAACTTTCGGGTTTCCGCATACATATATCTCTACAACCCTACCGTCACCGGACCTTAAGTGTGTAGACCCTACGGGTTCGGGAGACATGCAGACATGACCGAGACGCCTCTCCGGTCAATAACCAACAGCGGGATCTGGATACCCATGTTGGCTCCCACATGTTCCACGATGATCTCATCGGATGAACCACGGTGTCGAGGATTCAATCAATCTGTATGCAATTCCCTTTGTCAATCGGTATGTTACTTGCCCGAGATTCGATCGTCGGTATCCCAATACCTTGTTCAATCTCGTTACCGGCAAGTCTCTTTATTCGTACTGCAATACATGATCCCGTGACTAACGCCTTAGTCACATTGAGCTCATTATGATGATGCATTACCGAGTGGGCCCAGAGATACCTCTCCGTCACACGGAGTGACAAATCCCAGTCTCGATCCGTGCCAACCCAACAGACACTTTCGGAGATACCCGTAGTGCACCTTTATAGTCACCCAGTTACGTTGTGACGTTTGGCACAACCAAAGCACTCCTACGGTATCCGGGAGGTGCACGATCTCATGGTCTAAGTAAAAGATACTTGACATTGGAAAAGCTCTAGCAAACGAAACTACACGACCTTTTATGCTATGCTAAGGATTGGGTCTTGTCCATCACATCATTCTCCTAATGATGTGATCCTGTTATCAACGACATCCAATGTCCATAGTCAGGAAACCATGACTATCTGTTGATCAACGAGCTAGTCAACTAGAGGCTTACTAGGGACACTTTGTGGTCTACGTATTCACACATGTATTACGATTTCCGGACAATACAATTATAGCATGAACAATAGACGATTATCATGAACAAAGAAATATAATAATAACCTTTTTATTATTACCTCTAGGGCATATTTCCAACATCCTCCAACTGACCACAGGGACCCACTAGACGGGCCACCGTATTTTGCGAAAAAAACATTTGCCCCCTGACTGCTGGGACCCACCTGACGGGCCACCGTATTTCACGAAAAAAACGTTCCCCCCGCTGTCAGCTCGGACCCACCGGAAGTGCCTCCTTATTACGCACAAAAAAATGAATACTCCCCCGGCTAGCTGGGACCCACCTTGGTGGGAGGCTGACTTGTGGGCCTACTAAGTTGACGGGGACGAAGCGCTTTGTCAACTTAGTCAATATGAACGATTCTAGCTCCAGTGACCGTACGATGTCCATCCAATGGCCGTAGTGCTTCTTCAACCTCTGGTCTTCTTGCTCTAGCCGCCCAAAGCAGCGCCGGTCGTGCCGCATGCTCCTGCCTCCCGTGGCCGGCTGTGCTGCCGCGGAGGCCTCACCGCCCCCTACTATTCCCACCGCTGGCCAGGCCCTGCGGCGACGGCAGCCTCACACCGCAGCCGAACCAGTGAACCCTCGTACTCCTCTCCGCGCGGGCTTCCACTGCCGCGTCTTCCCCGGCTCCGCATCGTCCCCTTCCTAGGCCTCGCCGTGGTCCACCGCCGTGGTTCTCTCCACGCGGCGTGGTCAATGTGGTCAAGGAACGACTTCCATCGGAAGAGTACTGCACGTAGAGAGGCTGATAGCTGGGTCCATGGCCACAACCCAGTTTTTTTGTGATTTGCCAAGTAAGTCGCTTTGTCAGGCCTGTTGGGCTGCAAATCTTTCAAGACGAGGAGAGCTTTCATTCGGCTGGCCGAGAAAATGGCCCATCAGTAATGAGAAATGGGCTGTACATTTTTAAAACACATCAAACCGGCAATTAGTTTCAATTTTTTTTTCATTTCAAGATTTTAAATTACATTAATTTTTATGCGTGGAGAATTTGTTGGATTTTATATTGATATACATTTATTTTTAAAATCAGTTTGAATGTGAGTCGAAATTTCGGGATTAAAAACAGTTCGGACCGCACCGAAATATGCAAAATTTCGTATAATTTTTTAACCGTGGCCACAATATGGGCTGTAATGCTAACAAAAAGAATATGGGATCCAAAAAAACCTTAATAATTAGCAAATGGGCTGTAAATTATTAGAAATAATGGCAGATGGGCTGTACTGTTTTCCACAGATTTGAGGCTTTCCTAAAAAAAGGTTGACGCACAAGCAGTGACTGTTGGATGGCCATCCAACGGCCGTCGTGCTTCTTCAATCTCTGCTCTTCCTGCTCCAGCCTCTCAAACAAGCACCGGCGGGACTGCCTGCTCCCTCCTGCCCGCGGTGGGCTCTGCTGCCGCGCAGGCCTCACCGCCCCACCGTACTCCCATCGCTGGCCTAGCCATCCCTCTACTCACCCACACCTGCTGTTATTCTCCGGCGACGGCAGGCAAACCAGTAAACCCTCGTACAGTCGTACTCCCCTCCGCGTGGGAAACAACTGCCGAGTCTTCCCTGCCTCCGTGTCGTTCCCTTCCTAGGCCTCGCCGTCGTCCACCGCCCTGGTGCTCTCGGCGCGGCCTGGTCAACGTGGTCAACGACCGACATGCATCTGAAGTGGACTGTACGTGGAGAGGCCGACAGCCGGGTCCACGGCCGCACGCAAGGAAATGCCTCCTTATTACGTGCAAAATAATGATTCCTCCACCTGACATCAGGGACCCACCGAAAGGGCCTCTGTATTTCATGAAAAAAACTTCACCGCCGCTGACAGCTCGGACCCACCAGCTATATCTTCGCACGCAAGGAAGTGCCTCCTTATTACGCACAAAAAAATGAATACTCCCCCTGCTAGCTGGGACCCACGGAGGCTGACTTGTGGGCCTACTAAGTTGACTAGGACGGGGGCCTTTGTCAACTTTAGTCAATATGAATGATTCTAGCTCCAGTGACCGTACGATGTCCATCCAACGGCCGTAGTGCTTCTTCAACCACTGGTCTTCTTGCTGCAGCCGCCCAAAGCAGCGCCGGTCGTGCCGCATGCTCCTGCCTCCCGTGGCCGGCTGTGTTGCCGTGGGGGCCTCACCGCCCCTACTATTCCCACAGCTGGCCAGGCCCTGTGGCGACGGCAGCCTCACACCGCAGCCGAACCAGTGAACCCTCGTACTCCTCTCCGCGCGGGCTTCCACTGCCGCGTCTTCCCCGGCTCCGCGTCGTCCCCTTCCTAGGCCTCGCCGTCGTCCACCGCCGTGGTGCTCTCCGCGCGGCGTGGTCAACGTGGTCAAGGAACGACTTCCATCGGAAGAGTACTGTACGTGGAGAGGCTGACAGCTGGGTCCACGGCCACAGCCCAGTTTTTGATTTGCCAAGTAAGTCGCTTTGTCAGGCCTGTTGGGTTGCAAATCTTTCAAGACGAGGAGAGCTTTCATTTGGCTGGCCGAGAAAATGGCACATCAATAATGAGAAATGGGTTGTACATTTTTAAAAACACATCAAACCGGCAATTCGTTTCAAATATATTTTTTTTCATTTCAAGATTTTAAATTACATAAATTTTTATGTGTGGAGAATTTGTTGGATTTTATATTGATATACATTTATTTTTAAAATCAGTTTGAATGTGAGTCGAAATTTCAGGATTAAAAACAGTTTGGACCGCACCGAAATATGCAAAATTTCGTATAATTTTTTAACCATGGCCACAATATGGGCTGTAATGCTAACAAAAAGAATATGGGCTCCAAAAAAACCTTAATAATTAGCAAATGGGCTGTAAATTATTAGAAATAATGGCAGATGGGCTGTATGCTGTTTTCTACAGATTTGAGGCTTTCCTAAAAAAAGGTTGACGCACAAGCAGTGACTGTTGGATGGCCATCCAACGGCCGTCATGCTTCTTCAATCTTTGCTCTTCCTGCTCCAGCCGCTCAAACAAGCGCCGGCAGGATTGCCTGCTCCCTCCTCCCCACGGCCGGCTCTGCTGCCGCGCAGGCCTCACCGCCCCACCGTACTCCCATCGCTGGCCTAGCCATCCCTCTACTCACCCACACCTGCTGTTGTTCTCCAGCGACGGTAGACGAACCAGTAAACCGTCATACAGTCGTACTCCCCTCCGCGTGGGAAACAACCGCTGAGTCTTCCATGCCTCTGTGTCGTTCCCTTCCTAGGCCTCGCCGTCGTCCACCGCCCTGGTGCTCTCGGCGCGGCCTGGTCAATGTGGTCAACGACCGACATGCATCTGAAGTGGACTGTACGTGGAGAGGCCGACAGCTGGGTCCACGGCCGGACGCAAGGAAATGCCTCCTTATTACGCGCAAAATAATGATTCCTCCACCTGACATCAGGGACCCACCGAAAGGGACTCTGTATTTTGCGAAAAAAACTTTACCGCCGCTGACAGCTCAGACCCACTAGCTATATCTTCGCACGCAAGGAAGTGCCTCCTTATTATGCACAAAAAATGAATACTCCCCCTGCTAGCTTGGACCCACCATGGTGGGAGGCTGACTTGTGGGCCTACTAAGTTGACTGGGACGGGGGCCTTTGTCAACTTTAGTCAATATGAACGATTCTAGCTCCAGTGACCGTACGATGTCCATCCAACGGCCGTAGTGCTTCTTCAACCTCTGGTCTTCTTGCTCCAGCCACCCAAAGCTCCATTGTGGAGCACCTTGGTGATTGTGAAGGGACCTTCCCAGGCCGGAGCTAGCTTGTGAGGTCGTTTCTGATGCACTCGGAGCACAAGATCTCCTTCTTGAAACGCTCAACCTCTGACATTACGGGCATGTAAGTGACGCAAGTATTGCTTCTTCAACCTCTGACATTACGGGCATGGAAACGGCCGTAGTGCTTCTTCAACCTCTGGTCTTCTTGCTCCAGCCGCCCAAAGCAGCACCGGTCCTGCCGCATGCTCCTGCCTCCCTTGGCCGGCTATGCTGCCGCGGAGGCCTCATCGCCCCCTACTATTCCATATCTGAATATCAGCTTTCTGATGAAACTGATGGCAGTGCTTGAGTCAAGATTCTTGATAGGCTTGGCTTCGATCCATTTAGTGAACTTGTCGACTGCCACAAGTAAATGAGTGAAACCACTTCTGCCAGTCTTGAAGGGTCCAACCATATCCAACCCCCAAACAGCAAATGGCCAGACGAGTGGAATAGTCTTCAAGGTAGATGCAGGCTTAGGGGACATGTTTGAGTAGAACTGACAGCCTTCGCACTTGTCGACTATATCTTTTGCCATCTCATTTTCTCCTGGCTAGTAGAATCCCGCTCGGTATGCTTTGGCTATGATGGTCTGAGAGGACGCATGGTGACCACAGGTCTCCGAGGGGATATCATTGAGAATCATTCGACCTTCTTCTCGCGTGATGCATCGCTGAGCAACTCCAGTAACACTCTCTCTGGAAAGCTGTCCACCTATCTCGGTAAAGGCTTTGGATTGATGGACAATCTGACGAGCCTCATCTTCATCCTCTGGAAGCTCTTTCCTGAGCAGATATGCAATATATGGCACCGTCCAATCGGGAGTGATGACCAAAACCTCCATGATCAGGTCGACCACGGCTGGGACTTCGATCTCAGTCAGATCAGTAGAACTTTTGGGTTGTGGGGGCTCTTCCGCGAAGGGATCTTCTTGAACCGACGGGGTGTGGAGATGCTCCAAGAACACATTGCTGGGAATAGGCTCCCACTTGGAACCTATCTTCGCCAAGTCATCAGCTGCTTGATTCTTGACTCGGGGTATGTGGTCGAGCTCTAACCCCTCAAACTTCTTTTCCAACTTTCTCACTCCATTGCAATAGCCAGTCATAGCTGGGCTCCTGATGTCCCACTCCTTCATCACTTGATTGACCACTAAATCTGAGTCACCGTAAACCATTAGGCGACAGACGCCGAGTGAAATGGCCATATGCAACCTGTATAGAAGTGCCTCATATTCAGCTTCATTGTTGGAGGAATCAAAGTGAATCTGGAGAACATAACTAAGTTTGTCGCCTCGGGGGGATACCAGGACTACTCCAGCACCAGAACCGTTCAACATCTTGGATCCATCAAAGAACATAGTCCAATGTTCCATCAACGAATCAGTACTACGAGACCAGCTTTCCTATGAAACACTATTCACCTTTCCCGTGTTCCGAACGGTTGGAAGGGAAATAATACCGTAGGAATTGTGTTCCTACGAAAATCCTGCACCAAACCTGTGAACCGAACGCAGCCTTAGTTGTTCTTAATCTAATGTCCCTGGTAAAAATGAAGCCATGCCACTGTTATAAGCCATGACAAGTTTAGCCAAATGTTTTTGCCTATAATTGTTTGAGACTCTGACTGTTTCCTCTGTGCCTTTTTGTGCAAACAGGGATATCCAATTCACCTGGTTGCTGTTGTGACCTTTTGGTGCACTGCACAAAACTCTTCTTAAAAGATGTGACTTCTGTGTTGTTTAACTGGAATGTCAGAATGGAACAGTTGGTTCATTTTGGTGGAATTGCACAAAGGGAGATATGTGTTCCAATCCTCATCATCCATATTGGCGCCATAACCTTCCTTTAGGTAAGAATGATATTTAATGCATGTGTTCATCTCTATTTTCCGACTGCCATGAGAAAATAATGTTGTTTTTTACTAGTACACTTGTACTCCCTCACTGACAAAACCAATTCTGAATTAGAAGGCCAATCATGTACTTGGTTTCACCAACTGGTGAGGAGAAAGAGAAACATAGCATGAAGAGGAAGAAGAAGAAGAATAAACAGTGCCAAGGCGATCTTGCTGAAGCCAGAGGCCTCAGTCGAGGCCATTCAAGGGCTCCGGCAATGACTACCTTACATGTGAGACGATCCTCCAGGAAGCCCTTCCACTTCTGCAGTCTCACTTAATTAATTAGGAGTACTTAAGTACCACAAATTTATTACTGCCTAATTTTCCTGTTGGAGTTAAACAAATCTTTAGTAGGACCCTATGCTGAATCATGTACGTGTGTATGTTTGTCTATGGAGGTGAATCATGTGGTGGAGCAGGGAGGGAATATTATTAGGGTCAAGACATAATAGTGCTATTGTTTTGCATGTCAATTTATTGCCATTGGTTCAATGAGGCAATGTTTTGCGTATTGTCCATCATGAATTTGATGCTACTGTTTGAGTAATATGCTAATGTCTTCCTATCTCACTAAGCTAATGAAGGTTTCACCTTGTTCCTACTTGTGCAAACAGGGATCATGTTGTGCCAATCATACATTTTAGTGGAACTACACAAGACAATACAATGAACTGTATCCCAGCCAGTGCTTTAACTCTGCTGGAAGTTCTTGATAATCTTTCGATATAATCTCAGCACTGGTAAACAAGAGTGATTTCAACCATACATTTGAAGTGCACAAAAATATATACTATTGTGTGATTCCAGTGAGTGCTTTATCATCTCTTATGGGACTACATGAATAAGCTTTTGTTCTCAGGTTGGTACGGGCCTAAGGCCTTCATCCATATTAGTTTGCTGTCATCTCTATTTGTATCGTGCTACTGTCATGAGAAAATCCTTTATCTTTGCACGTTAAAGTTTTGCAACCTATTATGAATGGCAATGCTTTGAGTGTTGAGTTGAGCTAATTGGCACTGATTAAATAAACTAATACCTCTCTTTAAGCAAGACTACTATGTTGCTAACTTTACCCATTAAGATAATGAGGATGCTTCTATTTGTTAGTGTATGTTTCATCAACTAGTCCCACTATTACAGTAATCTCACTCTCTCAATATATGTGCCAACAGGGATGCTCGATTTTGGTGGAACTGCACAAAAACTTTGGGTGCTTCATTGCCTCGACAACTTCCGTCCTTTCCTGTCAGTCGCTAATCTCCGCTTGCTTTCTTCCTTTGTTGTCAGTCGCTTGGCTTATCTCGGCTTCCAGTCAAAGGAAATAGTAATTGATATGCTACCTCACACAGGTTGGTACTGGTCTTTATCCTTATTATTGTGCCTGTCATATGTATTAGTAATTTGGTATTGTGCTACTGTTTGCCGATTTCATAAAGGAGTAATTTGGAGCCTGAACTCGCAGGCAAATCATTACATCGGGTGATTTCAGTAGAACTGCACAAAATGATCAGATGGACAGGTACTTAAGCTGCTGCTATGTACTCCAAAGTTCACTCAGAGAAGCATCGATGTTGACAAGAAGTGCCTATATTCATTCGAGTATCAACCGGCGTCAACCAATTGTCAAACTCCAAGTATTAGGAGAGTGAATGCCAAAAATATTGCTTGGTGCATAGCCTAGAAAAACGCAGTCCAGTCTTTGGTCCCAACTTGTGCCTTTTGGTTATCGGCACATATGGTAGCGAACTATATGGCATGGAGTCTAAAGATTCCAGACAAGTTGGTTGACGCGTATATTCATCTGGCACTTAATCAGTCTACACGCCAAGGATGCTCCATTTCAGTTGAACTGCACAAAAAATTTGGGTGGTTCATTTTCTCAACCGCCTCCTTTCTCGTCTGCAATGTAGAATTTTGGCGAGATACAGGACCAAGATGAGCCAGTAAACTAGTTGGATGAAAGTAGTGGCCAAGTTGCTCAAACCTCCCTCGGCACGAGGCCACTATTTGAGGATAAACCTACAAGCAAAGTTCAGATTGTCTGTGCTGCCTCTTATGTACTCGAAAGTTTACTCGTACAAGAACTAATTTTAGCAAGAAGTACCTCCGATTGAACACCATTTACCAGCCTGTACCCTAGGTAATTAAAGTTCGTCCATGGATCATATTGGTTGTGATCTCAATCATTTGGATGCATAAACATACTGAACATGTGTACATCTGAATCTTTTTGTGAATTATGTATGAATATTGTCGTGTGATCTATCAATCATTTGGATGCATAGATATGCTGAGCTTGTGTATATATGAATCTTTTGAGTTGTTGATAGTGAATGTTGGCTATAAATATGAACGTGCCCTGTGAACCTGAGTTTGATATGAATGTTTACCTTTTCTGTTGTATTTGTGTGTGAACTTGTTAGTATGCCTACTGTGGGGTATAAAACGCAGGTCTCTTATAAAAGTAATGTTGTGTCCAATTTATGTTTTCCCTTCTAACCACATTATATATATTTATATTATTACTATTATCGTATATTTTATAGAGACTTATATATACATTATAAAAACATCCCATGTGTTATTAACTTATAAAAGTAAATGTTTAACGGAAGTTGGCAAGGAAAATCCTGGTTGTTTTTGACTCACAGGCAAGGAAAATCCTGGTGATTGCGTACAAAAGCTTGCGAAGATTTTAAGGACCAATTTAATAATAACGCGCTCATTTTTATTTTGAGCAATAACTCGCTAATTTCTTAATTATATATATATATATATAATGTGCCTCTCCGGTTTATTCTTTGATATTAATTGCTCCTTCTAACATAACATTATATATATAACAAGCCCACCTAATACATGTATTTCAAGGAAGTGCAAATGGGCTGGGTTTTCTTAGAAAATATAAATGGGCCTGATTGACGCGAAATTCTTTGTTCACCCAACCTAGCAAATGGACTATACATTCTAGAAAACATGGGTTAAATATATGCCACATTTTTGCAGGCTGACATGTGGGCCAATAGGTCGAAGCCTACGCAGGGCGTTGTCAACTTGGTCAAAAAATGATTGTTTCATCCACAGCCATTGGATTTATATCCAACGGCCGGCATGCACCTTCAATCTCTCGTCTTCTTCCTCCAGCGTCGCCGGGACTGCCTGGTCCGGCCTCCGGCGGCTAGCGGCTCTGCTTAGCACGCATCGCTGCGAAGCGCTACCCCACCGCTGGCCAGGCTATCCCTCCACCCCTCGACACCTCCTGTTATTCTCCACAGACTACAGCCCCACGCCGCAACAGAACCAGTTATAACCCTTCTCCTCCTCTCAATCTGCGACTCCACTGCCGTGTTTTCCCATCTCCAAGTCGTTCCCGTCCGGGGCCTCGCCGTCGTCCACCGCCTCGCTGCGTTCGGTGCGGCGTGGTCAACAAACGAGAGTCATCGGAAGAGGACTGTACGTGGAGAGCCTGACGGCTGGGACCCACGAGGTCCATGGTCGCACGCAAGGAAAGTTCCTCCTTATTAAGCTGAAAAAAAATGTTTCCTCCACCTAACAGCTGGGACCCACCGACTGTATCTTCGCACAGAAGGAAGTGCCTCCTTGTTTTGCAAAAAAAATTATTCATCCCGTTGACAGCTGGGAGCCGTCAGATTTGGTGACTGACTTGTGGGCCTACTAAGCGGACGTGTATGCACGGCTTTGTCAACTTAATCAACAAATGATTCTAGCAGCTGGACCGTTGGATGTTAATCCAAGAGCCATGCTCCTTCTTCAACCTCTATTCTTGCTCCTGTCTCACGTGGGCGGCACCGCGGCTGTGCTGCCGCGCACCCGAACCAGTGAAGTTTCCCACTCCTCTCCATCTACGACTCCACTGCCCCGTCTACCCCATCTCCAAGTCGTTCCAGTGTGGGTGCGCTCAGCACGGTGTGGTCAACGTGGTCAACAACCGAGAGTCATCGGAAGATGACTGTACGTGAGAGGCTGAGAGTGGGGACGAACCACGCCCATGGACGCATGCATGCAACGGAACGCGGCGAGGTCAACGTGGTCAAGGAACGACTTCCATCGGAAGTATACTGTACGTGGAGAGGCTGACAGCTGGGTCCACGGCTGCAGCAAGTAAGTGCCGCCTTATTACGCGGAAAATAATGATTCCTCCAACTGACCGCAGGGACCCACTAGACGGGCCACCGTATTTTGCGAAAAAAACATTTGCCCCCTGACTGCTGGGACCCACCTGATGGGCCACCGTATTTCACAAAAAAACGTTCCCCCCGCTGTCAGCTCGGACCCACTGGAAGTGCCTCCTTATTACGCACAAAAAATGAATACTCCCCCGGCTAGCTGGGACCCACCTTGGTGGGAGGCTGACTTGTGGGCCTACTAAGTTGACGGGGACGAAGCGCTTTGTCAACTTAGTCAATATGAACGATTCTAGCTTCAGTGACCGTACGATGTCCATCCAATGGCCGTAGTGCTTCTTCAACCTCTGGTCTTCTTGCTCCAGCCGCCCAAAGCAGCGCCGGTCGTGCCGCATGCTCCTGCCTCTCGTGGCCGGCTGTGCTGCCGCGGAGGCCTCACCGCCCCCTACTATTCCCACCGCTGGCCATGCCCTGCGGCGACGGCAGCCTCACACCGCAGCCGAACCAGTGAACCCTCGTACTCCTCTCCGCGCGGGCTTCCACTGCCGCGTCTTCCCCTTCCTAGGCCTCGCCGTCGTCCACCGCCGTGGTTCTCTCCACGCGGCGTGGTCAATGTGGTCAAGGAACGACTTCCATCGGAAGAGTACTGCACGTAGAGAGGCTGATAGCTGGGTCCATGGCCACAACCCAGTTTTTTTGTGATTTGCCAAGTAAGTCGCTTTGTCAGGCCTGTTGGGCTGCAAATCTTTCAAGACGAGGAGAGCTTTCATTCGGCTGGCCGAGAAAAAGGCCCATCAGTAATGAGAAATGGGCTGTACATTTTTAAAACACATCAAACCGACAATTAGTTTCAAATATCTTTTTTTCATTTCGAGATTTTAAATTACATTAATTTTTATGCGTGGAGAATTTGTTGGATTTTATATTGATATACATTTATTTTTAAAATCAGTTTGAATGTGAGTCGAAATTTCGGGATTAAAAACAGTTCGGACCGCACCGAAATATGCAAAATTTCGTATAATTTTTTAACCGTGGCCACAATATGGGTTGTAATGCCAACAAAAAGAATATGGGCTCCAAAAAAAACCTTAATAATTAGCAAATGGGCTGTAAATTATTAGAAATAATGGCAGATGGGTTGTATGCTGCTTTCCACAGATTTGAGGCTTTCCTAAAAAAAGGTTGACGCACAAGCAGTGACTGTTGGATGGCCATCCAACGGCCGTCGTGCTTCTTCAATCTCTACTCTTCCTGCTCCAGCCGCTCAAACAAGCGCCGGCGGGACTCCCTGCTCCCTCCTCCCCGCGGTCGGCTCTGCTGCCGCGCAGGCCTCACCGCCCCACCGTACTCCCATCGCTGGCCTAGCCATCCCTCTACTCACCCACACCTGCTGTTATTCTCCGGCGACGGCAGGCGAACCAGTAAACCCTCGTACAGTCGTACTCCCCTCCGCGTGGGAAACAACTGCCGAGTCTTCCCTGCCTCCGTGTCATTCCCTTCCAAGGCCTCGCCGTCGTCCACCGCCCTGGTGCTCTCGGCGCAGCCTGGTCAACGTGGTCAACGACCGACATGCATCTGAAGTGGACTGTACGTGGAGAGGCCGACAGCCGGGTCCACGGCCGCACGCAAGGAAATGCCTCCTTATTACGTGCAAAATAATGATTCCTCCACCTGACATCAGGGACCCACCGAAAGGGCCTCTGTATTTCATGAAAAAAACTTTACCGCCGCTGACAGCTCGGACCCACCAGCTATATCTTCGCACGCAAGGAGGTGCCTCCTTATTACGCACAAAAAAATGAATACTCCCCCTGCTAGCTGGGACCCACGGAGGCTGACTTGTGGGCCTACTAAGTTGACTGGGACGGGGGCCTTTGTCAACTTTAGTCAATATGAACGATTCTAGCTCCAGTGACCGTACGATGTCCATCCAACGACCGTAGTGCTTCTTCAACCACTGGTCTTCTTGCTGCAGCCGCCCAAAGCAGCGCCGGTCGTGCCGCATGCTCCTGCCTACCGTGGCCGGCTGTGTTGCCGTGGGGGCCTCACCGCCCCTACTATTCCCACAGCTGGCCAGGCCCTGTGGCGACGGCAGCCTCACACCGCAGCCGAACCAGTGAACCCTCGTACTCCTCTCCGCGCGGGCCTCCACTGTCGCGTCTTCCCCGGCTCCGCGTCGTCCCCTTCCTAGGCCTTGCCGCCTTCCACCGCCGTGGTGCTCTCCGCGAGGCGTGGTCAACATGGTCAAGGAACGACTTCCATCGGAAGAGTACTGTACGTGGAGAGGCTGACAGCTGGGTCCACGGCCACAGCCCAGTTTTTTTGTGATTTGCCAAGTAAGTCGCTTTGTCAGGCCTGTTGGGCTGCAAATCTTTCAAGACAAGGAGAGCTTTCATTTGGCTGGCTGAGAAAATGGCACATCGGTAATGAGAAATGGACTGTACATTTTTAAAACACATCGAACCGGCAATTAGTTTCAAATATCTTTTTTTTCATTTCAAGATTTTAAATTACATTATTTTTTATGTGTGGAGAATTTGTTGGATTTTATATTGATATACATTTATTTTAAAATCAGTTTGAATGTGAGTCGAAATTTCGGGATTAAAAACAGTTTGGACCGCACCGAAATATGGAAAATTTCGTATAATTTTTTAACCGTGGCCACAATATGGGCTGTAATGCTAACAAAAAGAATATGGGCTCCAAAAAAACCTTAATAATTAGCAAATGGGCTGTAAATTATTAGAAATAATGGCAGATGGGCTGTATGCTGTTTTCCACAGATTTGCGGCTTTCCTAAAAAAAGGTTGACGCACAAGCAGTGACTGTTGGATGGCCATCCAACGGCCGTCGTGCTTCTTCAATCTTTGCTCTTCCTGCTCCAGCCGCTCAAACAAGCGCCGGCAGGACTGCCTGCTCCCTCCTCCCCACGGCCGGCTCTGCTGCCGCGCAGGCCTCACCGCCCCACTGTACTCCCATCGCTGGCCTAGCCATCCCTCTACTCACCCACACCTGCTGTTATTCTCCGGCGACGGTAGACGAACCAGTAAACCCTCATACAGTCGTACTCCCCTTCGCGTGGGAAACAACCACTGAGTCTTCCATGCCTCTGTGTCGTTCCCTTCCTAGGCCTCGCTGTCGTGCACCGCCCTAGTGCTCTCGGCGCGGCCTGGTCTATGTGGTCAACGACCGACATGCATCTGAAGTGGACTGTACGTGGAGAGGCCGACAGCTGGGTCCACGGCCGCACGCAAGGAAATGCATCCTTATTACGCGCAAAATAATGATTCCTCCACCTGACATCAGGGACCCACCGAAAGGGACTCTGTATTTCGCGAAAAAAACTTTACCGCCGCTGACAGCTCGGACCCACCAGCTATATCTTCGCACGCAAGGAAGTGCCTCCTTATTACGCACAAAAAAATGAATACTCCCCCTGCTAGCTGGGACCCACCATGGTGGGAGGCTGACTTGTGGGCCTACTAAGTTGACTGGGACGGAGGCCTTTGTCAACTTTAGTCAATATGAACGATTCTAGCTCCAGTGACTGTACGATGTCCATCCAACGGCCGTAGTGCTTCTTCAACCTCTGGTCTTCTTGCTCCAGCCGCCCAAAGCAGCGCCGGCCGTGCCGCATGCTCCTGCCTCCCTTGGCCGGCTATGCTGCCGCGGAGGCCTCATCGCCCCTACTATTCCCACCGCTGGCCAGGCCCTGCAGCGACGGCAGCCTCACACCGCAGCTGAACAAGTGAACCCTCGTACTCCTCTCCGCGCGGGCTTCCACTGCCGCGTCTTCCCCGGCTCCCCGTCGTCCCCTTCCTAGGCCTCGCCGTCGTCCACCGCCCTGGTGCTCTCGGCGCGGCGTGGTCAACGTGGTCAAGGAACGACTTCCATCAGACGTGGACTGTACGTGGAGAGGCTGACAGCTGGGTCCAAGGCCGCAGCAAGGAAGTGCCTCCTTATTACGCGGAAAATAATGATTCCTCCACCTGACAGCTAGGACCCACCGGACAGGCCACTGTATTTCACGAAAAAAACATTTCCCCCTGACTGCTGGGACCCACCAGCTACATCTTCGCATGCAAGGAAGTGCGTCCGGGCAAAAAAAATGATTCGCCCCCCTGACTGCTGGGACCCACTAGCTACATCTTCACAGGCAAGGAAGTGCCTGACAGTCGGGACCCACCTGGTCGAAGCGTACGTAGCATTGTCATTCTGGTCGTGAACGTGTACGTACATACTGGTCGATGTAGAGGCGTGCACGTGTCGTAGTAGAGGCGCGCACGTAGCATGTACACGTACGTACAGCGGCCAGTGTGCAAGAAAGAAAATACGGCCACGTACATACATACGGGCAGGGTCTCGAACGCCTACTCGCGCATACGTACGGCCAGGGCTCGTGTACATGGCTGGGTCGGAACAGAGAAACAACGTCGTCGTCGTGTTCATGGGAAGCCAACCGTCTGGGTCGGAACGGAATGCGTCGTTGTGTTCATCGGGAGGGCTTGGACGGAACAGCCGATGGGAACAAGGCCTGGCGTACCGCAGAACGGAGGAAACGGCCTTGTGTTCGACCGGCCACGTTTGAAACGGGATCCTGTTCATCGGGAGGGGTCTGGCGTACCGCAAAACGGAGGAAACGGACCTCCTACGGTTGAAACGGGGGTCCTGTTGATCGGGAGGGGTGTGGCGTACCGCAAAACGGAGGAAACGGACTTGTGTTGGAGCGCTACGGTCGAAACGGGGGTCCTGTTCATCGGGAGGGGTGTGGCATACCGCAAAACGGGACTCCACGGGATACTGTTCATCTCCACCGTCGACCCCCTCCAGCCTCCACGGGCTACTGTTCATCCACCGTCGACCTCCTCCAGCCTCCACCTGCGACTGTTCATCCACGGGCTCCTGTTCATTCAGCCTCCACCACGCGCTACTCCACCGGCTACTGTTCAACCAGCCCTCTCCACGGGCTCCTGTTCAACCACCCCTCCACGGGCTACTGTTCATCCAGCCCTCCACCGTCTACTATTCATTCTGCCCCCCATGGGGTGGTCCTGTTCATCCTGCCCTCCACGGGGTCCTGTTCATCCAGCCCCAACCGGCTCGATCGATCGGGGTCCTGTTCATCCAGAGGCAACACCGCGGGGTCCTGTTCATCCACCCCCACCAGGAACTGTTCATCCAAACCCGCCCAGCAACGCTCACTGTTCATCCAGAGGCACCATCGATCGGCTTCAGTTAGCAGCAGTAGCGAAGGAATCGCTCGATCGGGTTCAGTTAACAGCCATCGATCGATCGCTCGGGTTCAGTAATGCGTAGCCTGCAGTGCAATCACTCGGGTTCAGTTAGAGCCCAATGCCTCGCTCGGGTTTAGTTAGAGCCAATGCCTCGCACACACGCGCGTACGTGTACGAGAGAAACGCGCATCGCTCGGCCCCCGACCTCCCACCATAACCGGGAACTCCCCGAAATTTTCCTCGCCCTCGCTTCTACCACGGTTTTTCCGTCATGGACAGCCGAAAGAATGTCATGCAGCTGCGTCTCCGGCCCGCCCAGGACGAAAAGCCCATTTTATTTCATGATTTTTTGTCATAGAAGTAGGAGCCCACCACATCTATGATGATACCGGGTTTTGTCACAATTATCGTCATAGAAGTGTCATATGTATGACAGAAAAAAATTCGTTCGGCCCAAAATGTCATGGATGTGCCTCTTTTTGTAGTGCAAGGTCGCCAACACTAAGAGGCTTCAGTTCTAGTCCTTCATGGAGACCTTCATCGAAGCAGCCACTCGCATTGCAGACGGAATCGACTTGGACGAGTTCGTCGAGCCTGCTAGCCCTCCTCCTGAGGAGTGAACAAACTTTATGCCTTGATTAAATTTGCCTCGGAATGCCGAGTGATTTTGTAATAGTTAAAACTTCGTCGGGCCTGATGCCCGAGCACTTTTATCTGCGGTTCTGAACCTTGCGAGATTATCTGAACTTGGTTTTTCTTTGAGAATGCTTGTCTTCGTCTTTACCGCTTTTGAATCTTTTGACTCCGAGTGAAACTTGACTCTTCACTCGGAATAGACATTGTATTTGTGACGCAGCTCTGACGAGAGGGTTGTGGGCATGATCACAAGGTGCTGCACACGACATGTACCTCATCGTCCTTGCGGATCAGGATGGAGCGTACATTGTACTTGTGACGCAGCTCCGTCGAGAGGGCCACTGACACGAGCACTAGATGCTGCACACAACCTGTACCTTGTCGTCCTTGCAGATCGGGATGGAGCGTACATTATACTTGTGACGCAGCTGCGTCGAGAGGGTCATGGGCCAGAGTATCAGGTGTTGTACACGACCTGCACCTCGTCGTCCTTGCAGATCGAGATGGAATGTGCATTGTGCTGGTAACTCAGTCACTTCGAGTGGTTTTTAACTTAGGCGAATCGGGTTCGCAGCTAAGCCCCCGAGTGGGAGGATTGTTCTCCACTCGGAGGATTTTTTAACTTAGGCGAGTACGGGGTTGCAGCTAAGCCCCCGAGTGAGAGGATTACTCTTCACTCGGTAGTATTTCTTGAAACTTAGGCGAGTACAGAACTGCAGCTAAGCCTCCGAGTGAGAGGATTGCTCTTCACTCGGTAGGATTTTTAAAACTTAGGCGAGTACGGGACTGCAGCTAAGCCTCTGAGTGAG
>NC_057808.1:193794042-193794569 GCF_018294505.1 Triticum aestivum | reverse complement strand
GTTGCGCACGACCTGCACCTCGTCGTCCTTGCCGATCAGGATGGAGCGTGTGACCAATTTTCCGAGTGTGAAGGTTGCTCCTCACTCGGAATTTGTTTTGAAACTTAGGCGAGTACGGGACTACAGCTAAGCCTCCGAGTGAGAGGGTTGCTCTTCGCTCGGTAGGATTTTTAAAACTTAGGCAAGTACGAAACTGCAGCTAAGCCCCCGAGTGAGAGGATTGCTCTTCACTCGGTGGGATTTTTGAAACTTAGGAGAGTACGGAACTGCAGCTAAGCCTCCGAGTGAGAGGATTGCTCTTCACTCGATAGGATTTTTAAAACTTAGGCGAGTACGGAACTGCAGCTAAGCCCCCGAGTGAGAGGATTGCTCTTCACTCGGTGGTATTTTTGAAACTTAGGCGAGTACGGAACTGCAGCTAAGCCCCCGAGTGAGAGGATTGCTCTTCACTCGGTAGGATTTTTTTAAACTTAGGCGAATCGGGTTCGCAGCTAAGCCCCCGAGTGGGAGGATTGTTCTCCACTCGG